>NC_046982.1:1487872-1787872 GCF_009769545.1 Cyclopterus lumpus | reverse complement strand
TGATCTGATAAATAGGATTCAAACCAGCTTAGTGAGGTACCTGAAATGTCAATCGACTCATCCAGTCTCTGTAATAGGATGTCAAGGTCAATGGTGTCAAACGCAGCACTAAGGTCTAATAATACCAGTACGGAGATGAGTCCTTTATCTGATGCAATTAGGAGGTCATTTGTAATTTTCACCAGTGCTGTCTCTGTGCTGTGGTGTTTTCTAAATCCTGACTGAAACTCCTCAAATAATCTATTCTGATGTAGAAAGTCACACAACTGATTTGCGACTACTTTCTCAAGGATCTTAGAGAGGAAGGGAAGGTTAGAGATTGGTCTGTAGTTAGCCAACACCTCTGGATTAAGAGTGGGCTTCTTCAGGAGAGGTTTAATTACAGCTACTTTGAAGGAATGTGGTACATGCCCTGTTAGCAAAGACACATTGACAATATCTAATAGAGAGGTGCTAATTAAAGGCAACACGTCTTTAAGCAGCCTCGTTGGGATGGGGTCCAAGAGACAGGTAGACGGTTTAGAAGTAGAAACGTTTTGATTGGTCTAGGTTAATGGGAGAAAAGCCATCCAAATATACACCAGGGCATACGGACGTTTCCAAGGCCACTCCTCTTGATGACAGATCGGCAGTAGTTGAGGGCAAGGGATCATCAATCTTGCCTCTAATAGTTCAAATCTTTTCATTGAAGAAGTTCATGAAGTCATTACTACTGAGGTCTATAGGAATACACGGCTCCACAGAGCTGTGACTCTCTGTCAGCCTGGTGCTAAAAAGAACCCTGGGGTTGTTCTTATTTTTCTCTATTACTGATGAGTAATAGGCTGCTCTGGCATTACGGAAGGCCTTTTTATATGTTTTAAGACTATCTCGCCAAACTAGTCGTGATTCTTCCATATTGGTGGAACGCCATATGCTTTCGAGCTTTCGTGAAGTTTGCTTTAGTTTGCAGATCTGAGGGTTATACCAGGGAGCAAACCTCCTTTGCCTCACTGTCTTTTTCTTTAGTGGGGCTATCGAGTCTAGTGTCATTCTCAGTGAGCCTGTAGCACTATCGACAAGATGATCAATCTGGGACGGACTAAAGTTAGCACAGGAGTCCTCCGTCACATTGAGACATGGTATTGAATCAAATCACTACCTGAGTATTAACTTCAACAACTCAGTGCTGGCTCCGACTCCGACTGCCAGGAACCTCGGCGTGACACTCGACAACTCTCCCTGACTGCCAACATTACCGCAATAACACGCTCCTGTAGGTACATGCTGTACAACATCAGGAGAATACAACCTCTTCTCACTCAGAAGGCGGCACAGGTTCTGGTCCAGGCTCTGGTCATCTCACGGCTAGACTACTGTAACTCCCTCCTGGCAGGTCTACCTGCTAATGTTATTCGACCTCTACAGCTCATCCAGAATGCAGAAGCTCGACTGGTCTTTAACCTCCCGAAATTTACCCACACGACTCCGGTCCTCCGCGACCTTGACTGGTTACCAGTGGCAGTCCGCATCCGCTTCAAAACATTGGTACTTGTGTACCGTACTGCGAACAGATCGGGTCCGGTCTACACCCAGGACATGGTCTAACCTCACACCCCACCTCGTTCACTTCGCTCGTCTTCTGCCAATCGGCTTGTAGCTCCTTCACTTCAAGCTAAACACTCAACAAAGTCACGACTTTCTGCTGTGCTGGCTCCTCATTGGTGGACCGAGCTCCCCATTGACATCAGGACAGCAGAAAGTCTCTACATCTTCTGTCGCAAACTAAAAACACACCTTTCGACTATACCTTGAATAAGGAAGGTAGCGCCGTAGTAGCACTTTGGTAGCACTTAAATGTCTCTTACTGATAGCACTTTGTAGTTTAACTTTATTGAAGAAATTGTACTTGCTTGATTCTTGTTGTTCTCATGGTTTAATTTGGATAAAAGCGTCAGCTAAATGACATGTAATGTAATGTAATGTAAATGCAGAAGGAATCGCTTCTTTAAATGTAGCTACAGCACTGTCAGTTAGACATCTGGTGTAGAAACTTTTGACTAACGGTGTATACTCCGGGAGTATGAACTCAAAAGTTATGAGGTAATGGTCTGACAGAAGAGGGTTCTGTGGGAAGACCACCAAATGCGCAATGTCAATGCCA
The DNA here is from genome assembly GCF_009769545.1 of Cyclopterus lumpus. Classification (NCBI taxonomy): domain Eukaryota; kingdom Metazoa; phylum Chordata; class Actinopteri; order Perciformes; family Cyclopteridae; genus Cyclopterus; species Cyclopterus lumpus. The sequence continues at coordinate 1,785,729 of NC_046982.1, read as the reverse complement.
TATGCAAGAACAAGGTCGAGGGTGTGGCCAAAGCATTGAGTGGGTTTCTGTACTCTCTGACAGAAGCCAATCGAGTCCAACAATGAGATAAATGCAGTACTAAGGCAATCATTATCAACATCCACATGAATATTAAAATCTCCTACAATAATAACCGTATCAGTTTTAAGGACTAAACTTGATAGAAACTCTGAGAATTCAGATATAAATTCTGAATATGGACCTGGTGACCGGTACAGTATAACAAATATAATTGGCTGTAATGTTTTCCAGGTTGGATGTGAAAGACTAAGAACAAGGCTTTCAAATGAGTTGTAGTTTAGTTTAGGTTTAGGATTCATTAATAGGCTTGAGTCAAAGATGGCTGCTACTCCACCTCCTCGGCCGGTGCCTCGAGGAATGTGAGTATTAATATGACTTGGCTGACATATTCTTCATGGCTCAGCCAGGTTTCAGTAAGACACAATAAATCAATGTGATTGTCTGATATTAAATCATTTACTAATACAGCTTTAGATGACAGAGATCTAATATTTAGGAGTCCACATTTAATTATCTTGTTTTGTTGCACTGTGGCAGTAGTGATGTTAACCTGTATGAGGTTATTTTGTATGACTCCTCTTCTGGTTACTTTTGATTTAATTAATTTAAGTGGCCGTGGGACAGACACAGTCTCTATAGAGTTAAGGTTAAGGGTGGTAACGGCTCGGATGGAAGTGCAGAGAAGGGTGGAAGACTACAACTCTGCTTCTGCTTCCTGATCTGAACTCTGGGTCATGGATTAAGTCCGTTAATCAACTTGGCCATGTTTGCAGAAATGAGACGCGCTCCATCCCAAGTGGGATGAATGCCGTCTCGACTCATCAGATCAGGCTTTCCCCAGAAAGTCTGCCAGTTATCTATGTAGCCCACATTGTTTGCTGGGCACCACCTGGACAACCAGCGGTTGAATGACGACATGCGGCTATACATGTCATCATTGATCAGATTGGGGAGAGGGCCAGAGAAAACTACGGTGTCCGACATTGTCTTGGCATAAGTACACACCGATTCCACATTAATTTTAGTGACCTCTGACCGCCCCAGTCGGGAGTCATTACCGCCGGCGTGTATTATAATCTTACTGTAACTACGCTGTACGAGTTGTGACTGAGATGGAGCAACGTGTAGCAATCAGGAGCTAATGGTTTAGAACTCCTCCATTCAAACTACAATGACTAACTTCTTGTTATCTTTGGAACCCCAGCATGCACCTGTCCATTTTCATCTCACGCAGAATCTTTGTCAAATTTTTTGGCAACCTCTAATATAAAGTAATCAAACTTAATGGAACCAAAAACTAAAAAATGCACTAAATAAGGTGAGTCCAACCCACTATCAGAGTGTGGTATCCACAGGTCTCTTCCCTTTTAGGATTAGTAAACCAGTTCAACGTGATCTCATAGAAGTACATGAAATGACCACGACCTCTGGTACGTAATGTGTTCAATTACGTGCCACCACGCACAGACTATTTTGGTTTAGGCAACACAACTACGTGGTTAGTATTTGGAAAGAAAAGATCCTAGTTTGGGTTGAGATAAGCACCTTTGATACGTGACTTAAAAAGCTCAAGTCATTTTTAATTAATTGAGTTAACCTTTCCTTACTTTTTCAATTTTTCAGTTTATTTTGTATAGCCCAATATCACAAATTACAAATTTGCCTCAGAGGGCTTTACAATCTGTACATGATCAAAACATGTGTCTCTCACCTGCTGACTACATATACATATCTAGTGGTGTACAAAGTACCCAAAAGCAATACTTGAGTAAAAGTAAAGATACCTTACTGGAAAATGACTCCAGATAAAGTGAAAGTCACCTCTGAGAATACTACTTGAATAAAAGTCTTAAAGTATCTGATATTTACTGTACTTAAGTATCAAAAGTAATTCTCTGATATTAAATGTACTTAAGTATTGAAAGTAAAAGTACAAGTAAATGCTGTTAATAAAAAGCAAAGGGTCAGAGTTTTGAGAATGATGACGTTTATTCTTTTAAGTGCTGTGGCCACCATGACCAAGGACAAGGAGTTGAGTTGAAAATAATTGGGTTGGCTGTGAACCATCCAGGAGCAACTGTCACAGAGCGAAGACCAGGGATGCACAAAAGAGAGGTAGCAAGTAATAATTCTTTACTGAGTTTCCAGCAGGAACAGAACATTCAGGAACAGAGAAACAAATAAAACTTGGTTGGAAAACACAAGACAATCTGGCAGCAGACAAGTGAGAGGACCTAAGTAGTGAGGGACTAACGAGGGAATGGGCTGCAGGTGAGACGGGCATGAGGACCAGGTGAAGGGAATGAGAGATGACCAGGTGTGAAGCAGGATCTGGAATGACATCAGAGTTAGTAAACAGACAGACCAAATGAAAACTACTATTAAAAGAAAGAAGGTGTGGAGCTGAACTGTTAGAGCAAAAATGTTCAACATAATATATTGTACATACATATACATCTACTATGGACTCATAATTCTCCGAAAAGCAATATGATACTATGAAGGAACAGTGCGTTTATAAGTATGCTCATTCCGACTAGAGGATGTAGAAGGCAAATGCATAATATTGTGTTCATTATAAATATCAACCTGATGCATCAGGTCAGTGTTTTGAGAAAAGACACCTGCCTTGTAAACTCCTCTGGGCCTGATGTGAAGAGGTGTGTTTATCTTCACATGTAGAGGTGTGTTCATCTTCACAGGTAGAGGTGTGTTTATCTTCACATGTAGAGGTGTGTTCATCTTCACATGTAGAGGTGTGTTTATCTTCACATGTAGAGGTGTGTTTATCTTCACATGTAGAGGTGTGTTTATCTTCACATGTAGAGGTGTGTTCATCTTCACAGGTAGAGGTGTGTTCATCTTCACAGGTAGAGGTGTGTTCATCTTCACATGTAGAGGTGTGTTCATCTTCACAGGTAGAGGTGTGTTTATCTTCACATGTAGAGGTGTGTTCATCTTCACATGTAGAGGTGTGTTCACCTTCACATGTAGAGGTGTGTTCATCTTCACAGGTAGAGGTGTGTTTATCTTCACATGTAGAGGTGTGTTCATCTTCACATGTAGAGGTGTGTTCACCTTCACATGTAGAGGTGTGTTCACCTTCACAGTTAGCTGTGCCTGCTCACTCTGACGCGGTTCAAATCACAATGCGGCGGTCTCGCGGCTCCTGTCAATCTTATGGTGTAGTGGCTTGCAAACATTAAGTTAGCTAACGTTAGCCAACTAGTGCTGCAATGATTATAGCTAAGATGACTCAAATCTCACAACTGTCAACACTTCCTCAGCTCACAAACTCGCTAGTGATCTGTCTACTACACTGATTGTCTCATTTGATTTACGGTAGCTAGCGAAGGTTAGCCAAACATACACCATGTATAGCTACATTGGAAGATCAGACACCTGTCTCCCCCCTACCTCCTCCACCAGAGATATACTCCAATCATGTGTTGGTCTTCGTCACCACCGTCGTTTGTTGCGGGAGTAGCAGGTGCTTCCATTTCTGCTTCCATCATGAAATCAGTCAGCTACTCATGTAGTCGCTCGCTAGCTAAGTTAGCATCCTGAGCATCACTGATTCAACCTGCTTGTTGGAGTGGTCTCATCATTCATTGACAGAAGTAGATTTGATTTTGTAGCGAGTAACAAAGGTTTCAGGGGAAATGTATCGGAGTCAAAGTATCAGTTTTCTTAGCAAAATGTAGTGAAGTATAAGAAAGTAAACAGAAATATAAATAGTAAAGTACAGATATCCAAAAAAAGGACTTGAGTACAGTAATGAAGTAACAAAGTATTTGGCGTCTCTATTCCTGCTATACATGTGAATGTAGTGAACGGCCTAGCCTGCTTATTAAGATGGCTATCTTTTACACTGTTGGAGCCTGGAGGGCGGAAACAGCCGGATGCAGCACGCGGTGCAGTACAGGGTTGAGAGAGAGAGAGAGAGAGAGAGAGAGAGAGAGAGAGAGAGAGAGAGAGAGAGAGAGAGAGAGAGAGAGAGAGAGAGAGAGAGAGAGAGAGAGAACAATATTCTGCCAATACAAATGTATCTCTTCTGCTCTAATTCACCAGCTCAGGTCGATACATCCTTCCTCTCCCTCTCTATGCTCCTCTCTCCTCATTCTCCTCTACCTCTCTCACACACACACACACACACACCATACACACACACCATACACGCACACACACACCATAAACACACGCACGCGCAGCCGCTTGTTGTATGCGTCGCTGCTCGCGCCGGCGGGCGGCCGCCTGGCTGCTCGCGCTGCTGTTGAGAAGAGGTGGAGAGGAGTGCGCGCGCCGCGGCCGCCTGGAGATGATCTCGTTCTGGCTGCTGTGCTGGAAGCTGTTGGTAGGTAACTGACCGAGTCGGCGACATCTTTAGAAGCAACGTCATCGCTTGGCCCGAGGTGCACGCTGTTCTCGTCGCGCGCTGGAGTTTCGGCAGCCTCCACGTAGCAGAGGTGTGTGCGCGAGGCTTCGGCTTAGCTTGAGCTACCATCAAATCCCGCTTTGATGGTCTGCGTGCGCTTATCTGTCACGATGTTGGTGCGTTGCCCGGGTTTTGGATTCTGTTTTATATAACAAGCTTGGCTCAGCACTCCTCTGACAGAATATCATATTGTCGAAGAACAGAATATGATGCTGAGAATGAATAAGGACTAGAACAGAGAGAGCAGCAGAGTAGAAGATTATTGAAATGTTGAGTGTTTCCTGATGAGGCATCATACCTTCACTTATACCTTCACTTATACCATCATACCTTCACTTATACCTTCACTTATCATACCTTCACTCATCATACCTTCACTTATACCTTCACTTATCATACCTTCACTCATCATACCTTCACTTATCATACCTTCACTTATCATACCTTCACTCATCATACCTTCACTTATCATACCTTCACTCATCATACCTTCACTTATCATACCTTCACTTATCATACCTTCACTCATCATACCTTCACTTATCATACCTTCACTTATCATACCTTCACTCATCATACCTTCACTTATCATACCTTCACTTATACCTTCACTTATACCATCATACCTTCACTCATACCTTCACTTATACCTTCACTTATACCTTCACTTATCATACCTTCACTTATCATACCTTCACTTATCATACCTTCACTCATCATACCTTCACTTATCATACCTTCACTCATCATACCTTCACTCATCACACCTTCACTCATCATACCTTCACTCATCATACCTTCACTCATCATACCTTCACTCATCATACCTTCACTCATCATACCTTCACTTATCATACCTTCACTCATCATACCTTCACTTATCATACATTACATTACACTACATGTCATTTAGCTGACGCTTTTATCCAAAGCGACTTACAATAAGTGCATTAAACCATGAGTCCAAACTCAGAACAACAAGAATCAAGCAAGTACAATTTCTTCAATAAAGTTAAAGTACAGAGTACTATCCGTACGTGCCATTTAAGTGCTACTAAAGTGCTAAACAACAAAGTGCTATCAGTAAGAGCCATGTAAGTGCTGCTAAAGTGCTACTATGGCTCTACCTTCCCTATTCAAGGTATAGTTGAAAAAGATGTGTTTTTAGTTTGCGACGGAAGATGTAGAGACTTTCTGCTGTCCTGATGTCAATGGGGAGCTCGGTCCACCAATGAGGAGCCAGCACAGCAAACAGTCGTGATTTTGTTGAGTGTTTAGCTCGAAGTGAAGGAGCTACAAGCCGATTGGCAGAAGCCGAGCGAAGTGAACGGGCTGGGGTGTGAGGTTAGACCATGTCCTGGGTGTGAGGTTAGACCATGTCCTGGGTGTGAGGTTAGACCATGTCCTGGGTGTGAGGTTAGACCATGTCCTGGGTGTGAGGTTAGACCATGTCCTGGGTGTGAGGTTAGACCATGTCCTGGATGTGAGGTTAGACCATGTCCTGGGTGTGAGGTTAGACCATGTCCTGGGTGTGAGGTTAGACCATGTCCTGGATGTGAGGTTAGACCATGTCCTGGGTGTGAGGTTAGACCATGTCCTGGGTGTGAGGTTAGACCATGTCCTGGGTGTGAGGTTAGACCATGTCCTGGGTGTGAGGTTAGACCATGTCCTGGATGTGAGGTTAGACCATGTCCTGGTGTGAGGTTAGACCATGTCCTGGGTGTGAGGTTAGACCATGTCCTGGGTGTGAGGTTAGACCATGTCCTGGGTGTGAGGTTAGACCATGTCCTGGTTGTGAGGTTAGACCATGTCCTGGGTGTGAGGTTAGACCATGTCCTGGGTGTGAGGTTAGACCATGTCCTGGTTGTGAGTTAAGACCATGTCCTGGTGTGAGGTTAGACCATGTCCTGGATGTGAGGTTAGACCATGTCCTGGATGTAGACTGGACCCGATCTGTTCGCAGCACGGTACGCAAGTACCAATGTTTTGAAGCGGATGCGGGCGGCCACCGGTAACCAGTGAAGGTCACGGAGGAGCGGAGTAGTGTGGGTACATTTAGGAGGTTGAAGACCAGTCGACCTTCACTCATCATACCTTCACTCATCATACCTTCACTTATCATACCTTCACTCATCATACCTTCACTCATCATACCTTCACTTATCATACCTTCACTCATCATACCTTCACTCATCATACCTTCACTCATCATACCTTCACTCATCATACCTTCACTCATCATACCTTCACTTATCATACCTTCACTCATCATACCTTCACTTATCATACCTTCACTTATCATACCTTCACTCATCATACCTTCACTTATCATACCTTCACTTATCATACCTTCACTCATCATACCTTCACTCATCATACCTTCACTTATCATACCTTCACTCATCATACCTTCACTTATCATACCTTCACTCATCATACCTTCACTCATCATACCTTCACTTATCATACCTTCACTCATCATATCTTCACTCATACCTTCACTCATCATACCTTCACTCATCATACCTTCACTCATACCTTCACTCATCATACCTTCACTCATCATACCTTCACTCATCATATCTTCACTCATACCTTCACTCATCATACCTTCACTCATCATACCTTCACTCATACCTTCACTCATCATATACCTTCACGTATGCCTCATCTAAGACACATGATGGTAGAGCTGCTGCTGTAATCCTCCCACACACACACACAAATGTTGCTGTGCCGTCTCCAGCTGTTCGGGGGGCAAACAAGAGGCTTACGGCTGTGATTCACGTTCCAGGCAAAGTGATTCAGTGTATGAACTAGTTTCATATGTTTAATATCTGGAGTTCAAAGAAAAGTTGTGCAAGATGGCAGAGATCATAGAGCTCAAGGTCAAATCCAGCAGGCAGTGATCAGAAGCTGAGAGCTGCTGAGCAAGCAATAACTCTCCAATCCTTTCCCATGTGTTGTGACTTAACTGAAGAATTGAAGATGTGGCTGCATTTAGAATACATTGATTGAATGAAGGCAGAAGCACATATATGCCTTAAATATCCTATAAGTCCTCTGGTGGAAATGTGAATGCTTCAGCTCAATATCTGCTCACCAGCAGTATGTTGGAACATATGTCTTATTTGACTTTGATGTTTTTTTAAGGTAAAAATAAATCTGGTTGTAACATTAAACGGTGCTGTGGTGCAGATGATCATTGTTATTGTTAACAGAACAGCAGTGCAGGTTGTTATACATGAGAATAATAATCACAACCAATCTCAGGGGTAAATCCTGGAGGTTACATGAGGTGTTACGGATATGTAAAAAGCCAGTGATTTAGGATGCAACACACGTGTTCAATAAATCATTCTTCTCAGTTTGTGGAATTCTGTTGTGGTTTCTTTTTAATCCTGATCTCAATTTTTTCCGTTGTGTTCATTTTGCACAAAACTTGAAAATAATTAGTAAAAATAAAAGTATTTAATCACACAGGAGCATACAGAAGGAGGCATGGGATTATTTATAGATCATTTATGCATTTACTATTTTGTGATATATTGCTATCGAGATATGAAATGACATGTATCTTGACAGAAGATTCTGTGGCATGTGTTAATGGAAAGAGAACTGCCTCTGCAGCTATACTTAGTGTTACCATGGCAGCACCTCTCGCCTGTCATCAGCACATGCCTGTAACAACAGACCATAATAATCTGCTAACCCACTCACAGCCAACGCATTGCTACCATGGTAACAATAAGAAGGCTTGAGTTTCAAACATGAACAGGGCATATTGTAATCTACTCAGCTGCGTATATTATATGTGACTTGATCTCTATGTTCATATAACTGTTTGGGTGATCAAAAAACAGTCATGAGGATTCATTTGAGTTTTTCTCAAGATGTCATTTCCTCTTCCTTTTAGAAATAATTCCTCCGTACCTGTATCTTGCACTACACGGGTGGTGTGTTTTATGCATCTTTGTATCCCGAGGAGTTCGTTGAACAAGGTTCTATTGTTGTTACAAAATTACAGCATGTGACATCTTTTCAAACTTTTTGCAAAAGAAAAACAAAAAAAAAGAACATCCAAAGCCCAACATTGAAAACCCAACAAACCAATAAATGAATATTCAAAAAGTAAAATATTTGAATATTCATATCTAGCCAATTGCAAGGTACAAAGTCACAATTCTAGGTGTAGAAGATATGAAAGGTATACAGAGTACAATATAATAGATTAGTAAAGCTACTAAATATGTCTTTTGATTAAAGCAGGTATTTAAATAAAAATGTAATCCTTTGTTTCAGTGAATTGCGTGTTTTCAGTAAATAACCACTATATTTTTATTTGAATAAAAAGATAACGTTGTAGGTTTACATTGACTTGTGGTCGGTTGAAATCACACCACAACTGGCATACTCGACCCTTTCAGAAGCATTTGTATTGGAAAAAGGAAAACACTGTGACATATCCTGTTAATGTCCATGCCTCAAAATCCTACCGTGAAATACTTTATAGGGCATACCGCCCAGCCCTAATATTTCTTAAAAAGTCACAATTTAATAATTTTATTATAAAACTTTTGTCTTAATACCTCAAAAGTATCTTGTAGTTTTGACTTAGCATCTTATAATTTAAAATGGTCTCGTAATTTTTGAGTTGGCATCTCATTAATTTTTCTCACCATGAGGTAATTCCTATAAAATATATTTTATGCCAGGAATGGACTTCCATAAAAATATAGTATCAATAACCATAAGACGTTAAGAATGTATAGTATTCACGCTACAATCCATTCGTCAGGTCCTAATGAAGTCTTTCTGTCCACAGAGAGCAACAGCTGGGCTAAGGAGGATAACAGCTGAGCTAACGGATGGTAACCTAGACAACGGAAGCTCCGGCAACAATAACTCTGTCAACGACTCTCCCACTCCTATACAGCCAACAGATCCAGTTACCATGGAGATCACCTCATCACCACCACTTACCGTAATGGAGAGTGAAAACTTGGTTATCTGGGGCAGCCAGGAAGTAGAGGATCTCCATTACCAAGAGGTCCATGGGCTGAATCCGCCAATCGGGAATGAGCAGGAGAAAGAACAGGCTGCAGAAAAAGAAAATGTTATAAGAGATGCAGATGAGTGTGATTACCTCGTTTTTGCAATAGGAGAACTGAAGGGAGATGACAACGGTGGTGAAAGTGAAGGACAAGAGGAGGAGAGAGGAGGAGAGGAGGTACAAGATGGAGGAAGAGGGGCAACAGAAGGAAAGGCAGAAGGGAGTGGAGATACAGAGAGGGAAGATGGAGGAAGAGGAGATACAAAAGCAGAGGATGAATGCATAGAGACAGTGGGAGAGACGAAAGATGATGCTCTGTCAGAGCTCTTCATCTCTTGCAGCCCAGTGTGTCCTTCATCATCAGAGTCCTTGATTGTCACCTCAGATCCTTCAGAGCAGCCTATAGAGGCCATTTTGCATGAGGCCTGGGGTCACGACCTTGGCAACAGAGATGACCTTAGCGACAGTCACGTTAGCGACTGCCTCCAAGCTGAGCTGGCTATCGTGTACTCGGACAGCGATGCAGGTGACGACCAATGGGCTAGCTTCGCACGCTGTGATGTCACCAACCAGGAAGAAGCAGGAGGAGGAACTCACAATAGCATCTGTGATGGAGAGAGCAAGGAAGAGGAGAGAGAAGGACACAATAAGGAGAGAGGGGAAGGAGAAGAGAAAGCAGAAGTAAAGAGTAAAACAGAGGAGCAAAGAGAGGAGGAATTGGAGGTGCAGGAGAGGGTGGGAGGCAGGGATGGTGATGATGAAGAGCCGATGATGTCGAGCAGAGATCTGTTTCTGCGCTCCCCTTCTGTCAGCTCCACAGCCAGCTCCACAGACCCTGACACAAAGGTAGGACCTCTTTTCATGTAACATCCAGTCCAAAAAGTAAACGTCCAACAACTATTTGCTGTGTAACGATAGAGGGGAGTAATGTCTATATGGCCACCGCAGTCCAGTCGAGCAGCAGTGTAGCAGTGTGACCTTTATGTTGGACTGGGCTGTGATAAGTGGATATGAACAATTTACAATCAGTGTATAGCTGGAAATATTTACTCATTTTTTACTATGTAATTTAGCCCTAATGATGTTATGTTCATTTTGCACTTCAGTTGTTAGTTAAATGAGAAAATATGTGTGTGGATTTAATACACGTATTTAAGTCACACAGGAGTATACAAGAAGAGGCTTTACCAGTTGATTGTTTCATAGACCTTTTATTCATTGAACTACCAGAAACATGCTATATTGTGATATGTTGCATTATTGAGACATTTAATGAGCTATATAATTTTTATACTGTCTATATTGTATTTATTTAGCACATTGCACGGCACTTCTACTGCTTTCTTTTACACCTCTGGTCAGATGCTAAACTGCATTTCGTCATCTTAGTACTTGTACTCTGTGCAATGACAATAAAGTTGAATAGGAATCTGAATATCATAAGCTATATCATGAAAGAAGACTTATTGCCCAGCATTACTTAATGTAGCAAAGTTGAAAGTCAGGGAATGAAGGTTGGGTGGTGAATATCCAATCTCCAATCTTTTTGATAATTCACCATTTCAATTCAATTCAATTCAATTCAGTTTATTTTGTATAGCCCAATATCACAAATTACAAATGATCCTCAGAGGGCTTTACAATCTGTACACATACAACATCCCTGACATTTGACCTCACATCGAATCAGGAAAAACTCCCCAAAAATAACCTTTGACAGGGAGAAAAGTGAAGAAACCTTCAGGAGAGCAACAGAGGAGGATCCCTCTCCCCGGATGGACAGAAGAATAGATGTCATGTGACCAGAATGAACAGCATTTACAAAGTTACAACACATTCAATGAATATGACAAATTATGAATAATGAGTAGACATAGACCACGATCCAGAACTCCACAATCCATGAAACAGAAGGAAGAGGGAGGAGGGGGGACATACTAACATACTACTGTGAGATGAGAAGATATATATCAGCTGGAGCTGGAGGCGTTAAGGATTTAGCTCTGCATCAGGACTGGAAGCAGCTAGTCTGGCTCTGTTCAACGTAAAGTAAAACATACTTATTAACATGTGTTATGTTGTGTCTGCTTAATCAAGAGAGAACGGTAAATGCAAAATATGACAGCTCGTGGCTTTGGTGTTTATCAAACCACAGCTGGATGCAGCTTCCCTCTGTATACCAGCCCTGTACAGTGACAGTACAACACCTCCACTCTATCTGTATCTGCCTCCCCGTGTCATACACACAGATGGTTGGATTAAAGATGGTTTCACACAGCATGCAACCCATCCCCTTTGGAGATAGCAATGCAATACTGCCAATTAAAAATCCTAATAAGTGTGTGTGAAATTAAACAAATGGAATCTAAGAAACGTAAGTTTTGACTTGTGTTGAGAGTTGCTGCCCCCTGTGGGCCACTGTAGGTCATTTATGGCAAAATGATGTCTAATAATGGACCACATGATGTTACTATACAGACATCATCAGAATATGTGAATCCTCCAATACTTGAGATGTATTTTCATATTCTCCCTTGGCCTCTGAAAGACTATATCCTGTAGCACATCTGATGAATGATGCAGTGTCTGTTTATCAATAACACTGTTTATCAATAACACTGTCTGTATGGAGACTGAATGTCCACTAACCTCATTCTGGACCTCTTTTCTCTCAGATTGCTGTAGACCCCCGTGTCCCAGAGGAGACCCACAGTGAAAATGTCTCCACTGAGCATGTGGACTTTCTGTTGGCCCGCCAGCAGTGGAGGAAGATGGAGGAGGAGGTCAAAGGTCAGCCAATCCCCAAACCAGGGCTCAGAGCTCAGGGGAGCTTCCAAGGCACCCACACTTCACTGTATCCCCCAACGCGCAGCCCCCGACTCAAACACAGGTACATGGGAGTATATGGGAGTTTCACTTTATCAGACCCCAGTTACAACATTATATTCATTTAAATATAGATATTTAAATTACACAGCTTAGTATATAATACAAATTGTGTATTTATACAGTATATCTTTTACTTAAGACTGATCACTTTTTTTGTCTTCAATTGATTTATTGTAAGTAATTTTTCAAGCTAAACGAGGAAGTTGTCTGATTCCAGCTTTTCTGAACCTTGTGTATAATAAACTGAATATCTTTATTGACTATTGCTCAGATAAAACAACATTTGAGGATGTATGATCTGGCTTTAAGAAATTATGATGGTCATTGTTCACTATTCACTACAATCCCGATTAATGGAGAATAAAAGGTATTGTTTGCATATCTCCAAATATACAAAGCAGTCATCGTCAGACATTTGGTACGTTTCCATCCAGCTGTTATATGTATATTAACATTTTCATAAAAAGGCCAGAAACATAATACGATTAATGTATTTGTATGCTTGGATATAGTGAAGAAACAAAATGCTGTGAGGCTGATGGAAATTGTTTTCTTTTCTTCAAATACACCATGACATGCCATACATCAGCAGAATAACTTGCATGAATATGATTGGACGTTACCAGAGCCAGTGATTATGAAGCATGAACAAAGCAGCTGATGCTCTGTAAAGAAGGATGTTGGAGGTGTAACTGGAACACCCTCGGTTTAGTGGAATCGCTTCAAAAACAGTGTTCATAAACATCTGCTGCTTTTATTAATATGGATAATGTATCTTCAGAATTTTTTTTAAAACAACAACATTATTTACACGAGACTATCGGGTCAGATTTATGGACAGCGCTTTTTGTGTATGTGTCTGTGAGTGTGTGTGTGTTCGTGTGTCTGTGTGTGTATTTATGTGTCTCTGTGAGTGTGTGTGTGTGTCTGTGTGTGTATTTGTGTGTCTCTGTGAGTGTGTGTATGTGTGTGTGTGTTTGTGTGTCTGTGAGTGTGTTTGTGTTTTTGTGTGTTTCTGTGAGTGTGTGTGTGAGTGTGTGTCTGTGTGTGTGTGTTTGTGTGTCTGTGAGTGTGTGTCTGTGTGTGTGTATGTGTGTGCATGTGTTTGTGTGTCTGTGTGTGTGTATTTGTGTGTCTCGGTGAGTGTGTGTGTGTGTGTGTGTGTGAGTGCGTGTCTGTGTGTGTGTATTTGTGTGTCTCAGTGAGTGTGTGTGTGTGTGTGTGTGTGTGAGTGCGTGTCTGTGTGTGTGTATTTGTGTGTCTCGTGAGTGTGTGTGTGTGTGTGTGTGTGTGAGTGCGTGTCTGTGTGTATGGCTAGAGCGATGTCTCCGACGACTCATTTCATGGCTGTAAATCTCATCATGTTTAATCATATCTGTAATGACCGGCCACATACAGTATGATCTTATAACTATTTTCATTTGGAATTTTGTAGTTGGACAGAACTTCCTGTGGTCCTCCAGCACTTGGCAGCCCACAATCTGACCCATGGTTTCAAAAACAGTATTTAGTTTGAATATGTTATCACAAAGCCTGATATCATTGAAGAGCTGGAATACGTTCATACACACAATAAATGAGATACTGTCAGAAATGTGTATTTGTTTTATTAGCCAACAACAACTTGAATGGCTGTGTTCCTTATCTCGAGTTAAGTTTCCTCCTGTCCTCTCAAAGGGAGACCCCCCCACCCGTGCCTAGGCAGCCCACCCTGTCCCCCAGTTCAGAGGACTCCGGCCTGGAGGACTTGTCCTACCGCAGCCCGCTGGAGGAACCAGAGAGTGCAGTGGAGAGAGAGATCCGGCTGACTCTGGAGAGAGAGGAACGGCACCGCCGAGAGAGGGGGGGCATTACCCAGAGCCTCACTATACCCCGGTAACCACACATTAACAGGGACAATGGGGGGGTGGGGGGGCATTACCCAGAGCCTCACTATACCCCGGTAACCACACATTAACAGGGACAATGGGGGGGTGGGGGGGCATTACCCAGAGCCTCACTATACCCCGGTAACCACACATTAACAGGGACAATGGGGGGGTGGGGCATTACCCAGAGCCTCACTATACCCCGGTAACCACACATTAACAGGGACAATGGGGGGGGGGGGGGGGGGGGGGGCATTACCCAGAGCCTCACTATACCCCGGTAACCACACATTAACAGGGACAATGGGGGGGTGGGGGGGCATTACCCAGACCCACACTATACCCCGGTAACCACACATTAACAGGGACAATGGGGGGGTGGGGCATTACCCAGAGCCTCACTATACCCCGGTAACCACACATTAACAGGGACAATGGGGGGGGGGGTGGGGGGGCATTACCCAGAGCCTCACTATACCCCGGTAACCACACATTAACAGGGACAATGGGGGGGGGGGGGCATTACCCAGAGCCTCACTATACCCCGGTAACCACACATTAACAGGGACAATGGGGGGGGGGGCATTACCCAGAGCCTCACTATACCCCGGTAACCACACATTAACAGGGACAATGGGGGGGTGGGGGGGCATTACCCAGAGCCTCACTATACCCCGGTAACCACACATTAACAGGGACAATGGGGGGGTGGGGGGGCATTACCCAGAGCCTCACTATACCCCGGTAACCACACATTAACAGGGACAATGGGGGGGTGGGGGGGCATGACCCAGAGCCTCACTATACCCCGGTAACCACACATTAACAGGGACAATGGGGGGGGGGGGGGCATTACCCAGAGCCTCACTATACCCCGGTAACCACACATTAACAGGGACAATGGGGGGGTGGGGGGGCATGACCCAGAGCCTCACTATACCCCGGTAACCACACATTAACAGGGACAATGGGGGGGGGGGCATTACCCAGAGCCTCACTATACCCCGGTAACCACACATTAACAGGGACAATGGGGGGGTGGGGGGGCATTACCCAGAGCCTCACTATACCCCGGTAACCACACATTAACAGGGACAATGGGGGGGGTGGGGGGGCATTACCCAGAGCCTCACTATACCCCGGTAACCACACATTAACAGGGACAATGGGGGGGTGGGGGGGCATTACCCAGAGCCTCACTATACCCCGGTAACCACACATTAACAGGGACAATGGGGGGGTGGGGGGGCATTACCCAGAGCCTCACTATACCCCGGTAACCACACATTAACAGGGACAATGGGGGGGTGGGGGGGCATGACCCAGAGCCTCACTATACCCCGGTAACCACACATTAACAGGGACAATGGGGGGGGGGGGGGGGGGCATTACCCAGAGCCTCACTATACCCCGGTAACCACACATTAACAGGGACAATGGGGGGGTGGGGGGGCATGACCCAGAGCCTCACTATACCCCGGTAACCACACATTAACAGGGACAATGGGGGGGGGGGCATTACCCAGAGCCTCACTATACCCCGGTAACCACACATTAACAGGGACAATGGGGGGGTGGGGGGGGCATTACCCAGAGCCTCACTATACCCCGGTAACCACACATTAACAGGGACAATGGGGGGGTGGGGGGGCATGACCCAGAGCCTCACTATACCCCGGTAACCACACATTAACAGGGACAATGGGGGGGGGGGCATTACCCAGAGCCTCACTATACCCCGGTAACCACACATTAACAGGGACAATGGGGGGGTGGGGGGGCATTACCCAGAGCCTCACTATACCCCGGTAACCACACATTAACAGGGACAATGGGGGGGGGGGGGGGGGCATTACCCAGAGCCTCACTATACCCGGGTAACGACACATTAACAGGGACAATGGGGGGGGGGGCATTACCCAGAGATGTGTTAGTATCGGGGAGACGGTGGAGATATTCTTATGATGCTTAGAAATGCACTACAGCAATGTACTATTGTTTCAGTGTGTGTTGTTTGTCATGTGTTTGTTGTGTTACAAATGGGCTACAACTGAATGTTGTGTTGTATAATGACGGCTCGGCTCAACTCGATGTCGGGGACGTTCTCAGCTGCAGGACCACAGTGAGCTGTCTTGCTGGATCCTTTCATCAGTAACCAAACAGAGGAAGCTCTTTTTGTTCCGCCTGGTTTTAAGGGCTGCCATTTAAATAAATATGTCACTATTGATATATGTCACTATTGATGGTAGCTTGGCTATTTAACAGGATGTCAGTATTGAACTAGTGAACCTTGACTAGCTAAAGAAAACTGCTGAGTTGGTGATAATTCTCTGTTTTGTCACTGTGGGCAAGACCTAATCCTCATTTATCACATGCTAATTTGATTAAAAAATATGGATATGCAATATTGCATTTCAAATCCAATAGAAGTGTGCAGTATCACCTTTCTTTCCATCTACTGGAACCAGATCAACAGAGCCAGAAGGAACTTGTTTCAGACTGATTGTTCTTGTTCTACTGTTCTGTGTGCAGAGCCTCCACCCTGACAGGACGATCTCCACCCAGACCTCCAGCCTGCCGCACCCCTACCTTGTCCATCTCCCCATCCCCATCCCCTGTCTGCTCCTCTTCTTTTCCCCGATCTGTCTACCATGAAATGACGGCCAATAATGTCATTATCTTGGAGCCTGACTGCTCCAGCTCCGCCTCCAGGAACCGCTTACTCTCCTCCGCAATCGGGGGCCTCTCCGATTGGCCGATCAGCCAGGACTCTGTGCCTTCCGCCAATGTCATCGTCGTGGAAACCTCCAATCTCATAATTCGCAGTGCTTCCGAATTCTGTCTAAGCTCCTCCCCAATGTCCACGGAAACGCAGGAGAGCACCTTCTCGTCCAATCCGTTCTTTAAGCTACGCTCCCTCAGCAGCCAATCGCTGGTGGAACAAGAAATCCGTATGGTGAGGCAGAGGGAGGAGGAGTGGAGGAGGCAACGGGAGGATATGTGGAGGAGGAGCAGGGAGGAGGAGTGGAGTAGAGGGAGAGAGAGGTACGACACTGTGCTGGTGTCTCCAGGCCTGAGCGATAACATCAGTTACAACGGTACGTATACAAATCATAGTCCCTCATCCAGCTATCAGGAATATGGATGGGGACATGGACAGCAGAACATCCTAGAAACCTTTCTGTTTAGTTGCACTGGTCAAACAGTTCAATGGTGAGCAGGGCCATCCTTCAATCAGAGGGTCAGCGGATCAGCTGCTAGTCCATGTCCATGTGCCCTTGGGCAAGTCAAATGACTCCCGTAGCTGTGCTTACGGTGTGTGACTGTTAGCTACTCCTGATGGGCAAGTGGCACCGTAGCTCCTCCCATCAGTGTGTGAATTTTCATTTAGTGTTAAAGCGCTTTGAGTGGTCGGAAGACTATAAACGATCTCTACAAGCACAGTTCATTCACCATTAACCAAACCAAGTTTCACGGTGACATTAAATTGTCTTTTCGTTTCCTTTGTTTTTATTGCAGTGCCAGAGGTTCTAGACAGATGTGTGTCCTCTCCTTCCTCCCCCTCCAGGACCCGCAAAATGGAACGATCCAGCATGTCTTGTGACCACAAGGTTTGCTTACACACACACACACACACGCACACACTGGAATCTCTATATTGAAGTGATCAGGAAGTCTGATAACATAGATGTAAATCCATAGCCGGTTAACTGACTGTACACTGTATAGTTTATTCTAAGTTTTAAAGTACTTGGTTATTTTCTCATCAGCGATATGATCTATTTATCAGTCAAGATTTACTGGACAAGATTCCAAACAATTGACCCTTAGTTCACCCCAAGAATGCAGACTGGTCCAATCGGTCCATCGGCTACCACAAATATATTTACAATCATAGTCCACAGAAGTACACATACAGTATGGAGGACATTGATGTGGCTTACACAGGACTTGACCCATCGTGTCTTATATGAAACCAAAAGTCAATGCTTATTTGTATTTACTTTCATAACCTAAATAACCGTAAGCACGTTTTTGTAACTGTGACAGTGAGACAGCGGTGCAATGCCAAACATGGTACGATGACTTCTATCACTCAGCTCAGCTTTTTTTATTCTTCTTTTGTATGTTTTTAGAAAAATAGGCTCATATGCCATAGAACCTGGTGAAATGTC
Source organism: Cyclopterus lumpus (assembly GCF_009769545.1). Lineage (NCBI taxonomy): Eukaryota > Metazoa > Chordata > Actinopteri > Perciformes > Cyclopteridae > Cyclopterus > Cyclopterus lumpus. Next base: position 1,767,267 of record NC_046982.1, on the reverse strand, counting down.
AGGAAGGTGTAGATGAAGAAATAGATCCGGCCTAACCCGCTAACCAGTCTGTTGAACCCTGAAAGCTGCATGAAGGGATCTTTTTGAGGCGCAATGAGCTGACAACACAACATGGCAGTTGTTTAGTTACAGACCCAGGAGAAGCAGAGAACCATGGTGATGTAATGACTCACACAGTACATACACAGTCCTTCAGAGGACACGGTCAGCACACCGAAGAGGAAAGACTTGACTTAACGTATACATCTTATTCCATCACAGTAATATTTACTCAAACATGTCATGTCCTCCCTGATGCACTATAATGACGTTTAGATTGTCACACAGCAGCTGTTTGTAGTTCACTGTGTTGGACTCATGTATCAGTACATGGCATGAAAATCATATTATAACCTTCCAATTTGTTCTTTTGCAATTTCTCTGTTGGCCAATTTATTTCTTCCTTTACTCATTCATTCACTTGTTACGTTTATTAATTGTGAACTTTATGATTTGTTAATCAGTTGGACTGATTCATTATTTAATCCATTGGTTCACAATTGAGCAAATATTCATTATTCAGCAAATTTTTTTCATCTACCCATCACTCATGCGTTTAATAATTCCTCCAACTATCCCATCCTTTGTTTATTTTTCTGTTGTCTGATCCACCCATCATCTAGCCATCCCATAATCCATCCACCCATCTTGGCTCCAGTGGTTCAGCTGAATCTCCCCCTCCCTCCAGTTCCCCTCATCCCTCTCTTCGATGCCAAGACGACAGAACGCCATGGCTCAGCGATGGGAGGCCTCCCTATTAGCCAATCAGAAGAAGGAGTGAGCAACAACAACTGTCAACCATTTAAAAGCCATCACTTCCTACTTCTGTCCAGAAAAGTCACACAGTACTGCAATGTTTGTCAAAACTATGGGTTTGAACCAGTGGGTCACACATGTGTTGTCTATGGGATGCCTGTCAGTAAGGTTTGGGTTTCCATAAAGCTTTAATGTCTGAAGTCCTGCTTCCCTTTAAGTTAAACTGGTCTGTTGCATGATCTGTGAAACATTGGCTGCCACCGTTAAAATAATAACGATATAAAACTGCAATCATACCACTGGTTTTGACATGTGACGCAGACTTTATGTGAACTTCAGAAGCAAATGTCACAATTGACGGTCCTGTAACATTCAATATTAACAGCATTTTGATTTGATTTCTAATTATGACAATGAATATGGTACTAGTGCAACGGTTGATATTTATTTATTTCTATGACTGACTAATGCAGTGATTTTCTAAACTTTTTCTGGTCAGTCGCATTTTAATTTGAGATATTGGTTTAGTCTCTATATTTTGACATGACTAACAGTATACAGCGTTTAGTTTAAGATATTGTAGCTTTGTGTTCTTTTCCAATGACAATTCATGTATTTTAAAGGTGCCAACCCAGACTTTAAGAAGCACTGCCTTAAGCCTGCAGTCATTCATTCTGCCAGCCCTTCTTTCTACAAGAGGTTTGACATTCATAAGGGCCAGAATGTTTCATTTTATTTTAGTATGATCTGTTTCAGAAAAAAAAGTTAAGAAGCATTTACTAATTTTCAATAATAATAACAACAATCCACAATTAAAAGCCGTCGCTCTATTCATTTATGGAGCCATGCAAGTCAATGCAGTTTAATGCTGCCCTGCAAATATTTCAGAATAAAAGCCTTCTGTTAACAAATGAAGGAATGCTGTTGCAGAAAGATGCCTGAGGGCTTTTATTTTAAAACATAAGCAGGAAGTCAAAAATAAACATACACTTTTTCTATCTGTGAAATGTTCTAATGATAAAGACATTGAAACGGTTGTGCTGTTGCTGGTATGAAAAGATGAAATGTGAAATGGCAGTGAAACGTTATAAAGAGCCACGGTCAAAAGAGTTTGGATGTTCCAGGTTTCCATGGCAGCCATTTTGGCTAAACAGTGCTAGTTGCTAACTGAATAGCATTTGGTCACAGTCACACAGACTGTAGCTTCTGCCTCTTCTTTGAGAGGTTGGTTGAACCAAGAACGAGGTCCAGAACGTAGCGCATCTTCTTTCAGGATATTGTAGTGTCATGCTAGTTTTCTTTACTCCTACGTCAGCATGCTGTATGGAACGTGACATGGATACTATTGATGTTCACAACAGGAGTCTACAAATTAAACCCATTTTTTAAAGATCTTTTATTAGATAGATACCTATTGGAATATTATTTTTGCTTTGCTCTGTTTGTCCATTGGCTTCTGAAGAACCATATGAATACAGGTGCTGATGTTGCATCAAAAATATACTTGTCACAACTGGTGGGTAGGTGGGTTTCCATACTGGTTTAGAGTGATTAACTTAGCTTCAGAGTGGTCCCTATAGACTCACATGGCTGCAATTTGCGCAGTACAAGAAGTGGGTTGCAAACCGAAAACCATTAAGTCTGCTTGGTAATCCAACCATCTACGATAGAAAAATTAAGAGAGCTCTTGAGGAATTTATTTCAGTTGGCCAACTTGTAATTATTCTTTCATGTCAGCTACTCTTGGCCATGTTTAATGCAGTTTGCAGACGAAGATTAGCATTCACACGGTATGGGAATATGCTAGAAGAAGCCGAAAGCGGACATAGCTGACCAAGTTATTTATTTGGCGAGGGCTTTTTCCCATAATCCATTCAGCACATCAACTATTTTTTGACAAAGGCTAAAACCACCTCAAGCAATGTAAAAAACGTTTCAAGTATTATCAAAATATGGCGTTTCCATACAGCTTTTCTAATGGCATACTTTAAAATGCGCATAACATATATGGAAACTGCTAATAACAATTTTTTTGGGTTTTTTACACCTGACACACACAGGGACTCCAATTATTTCAGCCTAGGATGGCAGAGTTATGAGCCGCCCTACTTTGCCTCTGATTGGCTAGTCCTCGTGGCCTTGGTTGGTTGGTTGGTTGGTTTAGGCATGAGCAGTGAGATTGCACCATCCAAGGAAAAAAGATATCGCCACAGGGACAATTATACAGCTGATGTCTGTATAGTTGTTACATTAGCTGTCTGGGGCAAATAAATAATCAGTGTATATAAAATTATACAATGAACTTAAATATTCACATCCTGTCTGAACACGCCTTTAAAATGAGCTGTCATAAGCACATTAGCAGCCCACATGTTGTCTGTTTTTATTGCTACAACCTGACCAAACTCTGTCTGTCTGTGGCTCTGCTGCTCAAGCCAAAAGATGTGCACTTCTCAAAAGAATCAAATATTCTAATCTAGTCTAGTGAAGAGTTTTACATATTTTTATGTCCTGTCTTGATTCCTAAAAAGAGATTTCTTGTATTGTATTTTTGCTGCATATATTTATGAATTGAGCAATGCTTATAAATCCTTAAAGCTTTTATTCGTAAAAGGTTTATATTATATTGTGTCAGAATGAATTGGAGGTCTGTGATGTTTTTTAGGAGATGACTCTTTTCATTGGTGTGTGTGTGTGCATGTGTAATGCATTATTATAGTAATCCATCCTCCATATATCATTCATATATAGAAATCCACCATCCATATTTCAGCTAGTCAGAGCTTACTTTAGTTTGGCTTCTGTGGCTCCAGAACAAGCTCACTCACTGCCTTCCCTGATAAACTCAACTCCACTCGCTGTCTAGTAAAGGTGCATTCAAATCAACTCAGAAATTAGAGACTTTAACTGCTAGGGTGGAAATAATACAAGTGATTAAACCATCTTGGTAGCTAATAAACTCCATTTGAGCTGTGAGTCACAGTGCAACCCGAAGCTGAGTCTAAACATACGGTGCAGCTTGTATCTCTATCCTCTGCACTCAGAGAGGCTACGTTTGAATTTCTTTAAATCTATCTTAGTACAAAACTGTATTTAATGCAAAAGAGATGTTGGATACAGTGTTGACCCTCATACTGGCTGTAATAGGCTAACAATGTAAAAGACCAGGCATTCTGGGAAAGAAAAGTCTCCCCAAGTTTAGCTGAAGTTTATGAGGCTGTCTGACTCTGTCTGTGACGGGGTGTGTTAGTCCCATCGGTTTCTGTTCGCCCATCATACTGTAGTCTCCATTTACATGTGAGATATACAAGCAGGTAGTTTTAACCAATGGAAGAACCAACAGCTGTTTCTTCATCAATAGGAGCTTGACAGCGAGGCAAGAGCATACGTTAGTTTCTCAAACTACCGAGTCCACATTTTAGAAAGTCATCCTATGAAACGAGAGCAGTTGGATAGACTGTACCTTTAGAAGAGATACACTTGATGTGGCTCACTCTGATGGCAGCGGCCTCATATTAGCTTCATATTGTATTAGCTGTGTTTCACCGCCCATCTCTTCTATTGCAGCCCAGTTGCCATTCAAAATGTTGCTGTGTATGTTTCTTCAAAACCACGGATGTGTTGAATACGGACCTTTGTGCAGTGATGTGGTATGACATGCGGTGGCCGTGGTACAGTAGTGTTACGTACGTGGTGCAATAACCGCTATAACAAGAGAACGTTGTCTGTGAGGGACAGGAGACTTTTTGCCATGTCCCGTATGAAACTCAAAGTTCTCGTTTGTGCCGTACCGTGGTTACCGTGGTTACGCCTGTTACGCAATAACGGTTCAATGGCCCCGTAGCATGGGAGTCTTATTTTAAGAACAAAACTCTAGGAGCTGTGATGTCATATGGGTTTCTGAGATTAATTGAATGCATAATAACTGCTAGTCTAAAGATTAAAAGTTGAGTATATGATGGGGTTACTGTGTCACTGTATGAATCCACATCCATGCCTGGTCTGGATCAGCTTAACAAGCTAAGATACTTTAGTACTCCACAACACTACTTCAAGTTTTTAAGAAGGAGGTGCATTTTCAATGAATATACATGAATATTCTGTATGGGCTCATACAAATAGCTTTTCCTCACGAGCCTAGCATCATTTATTCCTGTTCTGTTTATTTGTTAGTTTGCCTTGAGCTTCAGTCATTCATTATTGCCAAATGAAAGGTCTTCAATAAAGTGTGTGACTCCTGAAACCTGCTGTGTGGTCACGTTCTGTTCATCTGTCAGCAACCATGTGGATTGTCAGCCACAAACACGTTTTTTACATTTTTTAAATATATATTTGACAAAAAGTAACTAATCCTGACTTCCTGAATGTTACCATATCAATGTCAGATTTAAATTCCTCCAGTATCTCTGTAAAAATGGCAAACAATTTCAATACAGATACCGGTATGACCAATAGCTCAGATCAGGGGCGGACTAGAGGAAAAAAGTGGCCCGGGAGTTCCTGTCAGACCGGCCTACTCAATACATGACGCGTTGCCTCACTTATACCCATACACTTAACATTATTTTGGACGATTACAAAGAAATCATATATGTTTTCTTTTTTATAACATTTGGCTCCACCTATTTGCCTGGATGGACAAATGGAATAAAAATGATTCTGGCTATTGTAACACTCCATGCTATAGTTTGCTAGATAACTCTGGGCTAGTATCAGATGGTTATACTATAACTACAGAGCCTTAAGGAATGCATGTCAGCAGAGAAAGACCACATAGTATTAAACTATATTGTAGAACAGAACATACGATGGGGTGTGAACATCAGTGGTGTTGCATGCTTGGTGTGTGTGTGTGTGTGTGTGTGTGTGTGTGTGTGTGTGTGTGTGTGTGTGTGTATGGGTGTTGAAGGTGCATAACAAAACAATAAGTTAACAAACAGAACCTAAGCTAACTCTGCCGGCTCAGGTGCATTATAGTCACATGGTAATAAAAACAATATCAGTATACTCATGTGTTATTATTACTTCACTCCATGAGTAGTTTTTGCAGCAGCTCACTCTTTTCTGCAACACCGTCTATGATTTTCTCAATGCTAAGCATCTGCAAAACATCTGTCTGAGTAGCCATCAACATAAAAGCCTCCAGGTGCTGTTGAGAATGAGCTCCTGAGCCTGTTTTTGATATATTTCACCATCGAAAAGCTTCGCTCACATGCTACCTGTCTGACAGAGGGTGAGCAGCAACCTGTATGCAAGGCCTATGATGTGGGATGCATCTGCCAGGAGGTTGTACTGCTTCAGAACTCGGTAGCAACAGAGTGGACAGTCCTTGTAAGATGAGCACTTTTTGTAAACCATCTCTGCCTCATCTTCAACATCTTCTGGCCCGGGTTCTGTTGTCTTGGTTGTGTACTCCTCAAATACTGATGAGGCTATCCCACTGTCGTGCCAGACTTTTGAGCTCGCTTTGTAACTCAGCCACTGTTGCTCTGTCATCAAATGAACACTTGCTCAACTCTTGGAGTGCTGCCTCTGGGAAACTATCGCCGTAAGATGTTACCTGGCTGAAGTGTTTTGGCTCCAGAAGTGCCAGATCAGCATACAAAGTGCCATTCTTGAGGAAACACTGGTGCATGCTTCCTGCAGCTGTGTCCATGATTCGATTGTGGACCTCAATCTTGTATGATGTTTCGGCATCAGTCACAGCCTTATCTCGGGACATCTCTCCAGGCATGGATTTCTTCCATGCCGAGGTCTCCACCTCCAGCTCAGTCTCCTCACTCTGCTCCTGTAGTTGACTGTTGGCCCACTGGACAAATTTGTCGGCCGCTGTCTTGACACTCTGGAAATCTCTGGTAATATCCTTCAGCTCTGCTTCTGCAGCCGCAACCATCCGATGAGCTGTCAGGTTGTCCATTCCACTGGTCTGAAGGTATTTAGAGACTTGTGACTTTCTCTGTCATCTTGGCCTTGAACTTCTATGTCATCTTGCCCTTGACTTTCTATGTCATCGTGCCCTTGACTTTCTCTGTCATCTTGCCCTTGACTTTCTATGTCATCATGCCCTTGACTTTCTATGTCATCTTGGCCTTGACTTTCTATGTCATCTTGGCCTTGACTTTCTATGTCACCATGCCCTTGACTTTCTATGTCATCATGCCCTTGACTTTCTCTGTCATCTTGCCCTTGACTTTCTAGACCATCATGCCCTTGACTTTCTATGTCACCATGCCCTTGACTTTCTATGTCATCATGCCCTTGACTTTCTATGTCATCTTGGCCTTGACTTTCTATGTCACCATGCCCTTGACTTTCTATGTCATCATGCCCTTGACTTTCTCTGTCATCTTGCCCTTGACTTTCTAGACCATCATGCCCTTGACTTTCTATGTCACCATGCCCTTGACTTTCTATGTCATCATGCCCTTGACTTTCTCTGTCATCTTGCCCTTGACTTTCTAGACCATCATGCCCTTGACTTTCTATGTCACCATGCCCTTGACTTTCTATGTCATCATGCCCTTGACTTTCTATGTCATCTTGGCCTTGACTTTCTAGACCATCATGCCCTTGACTTTCTATGTCATCATGCCCTTGACTTTCTCTGTCAATGTGCCCTTGACTTCCTCTGTCATCATGCCCTTGACTTTCTCTGTCAATGTGCCCTTGACTTCCTCTGTCATCTTGCCCTTGACTTTCTCTGTCATCATGCACTTGACTTTCATCATGCCCTTGACTTCATCATGCCCTCGACTTTCTCTCTCATCATGCCCTTGACTTCACCATGCCCTTGACTTTCATCATGCCCTTGACTTTCTATGTCATCATGTCCTTGACTTTCTCTCTCATCATGCCCTTGACTTCACCATGCCCTTGACTTTCTATGTCATCATGTCCTTGACTTTCTCTCTCATCTTGGCCTTGACTTTCTCTCTCATCTTGGCCTTGACTTTCTCTCTCATCCTGGCTGCTATCCCTGTCACTGTCATCTTCTTCCTACATGAGTCGTATAGGGATTATTATGTTAGTATGTTAAACCGTTGACACAACACTATCAGCACACTATGGTAGTATTTAGTATATTAGTACCCCAGGTCAAAAAAGTACATTCAATTTAAGAGTACTACTAAGTATACTTTTTTGTACTTAACTTTCCTTTATTGGTTAGTACACTCAAAGTGTATTAGATAAGTATACTTTAAATACATGTGCTAAATTGAAATACACAATTGTTGTACTAGTATTTTAAAGTATACCACTTTGGTGTACCACTAATTGTACTTTTTTTGTACTAAAATGGGGCACACTGAAGTTGTACTTAAGTACATGTAAGTATACTTTTATGTACTAATTACTGGGCCCTGGGTGTTATCTAGGCGCTGGGACCCTACCAGCATCAATCTAGATAACATATTAACATTGTTTATAATGTTAGTGTTGTGTGTAACACAGTGATTTTAGCATAACAAGCTAGTTGGTTAACTTAAGCGTTATTTGACATAAGTTATTAGAAATGATAAGATTATCCTCTTATCATTTACCACCGTGGATAGCTTGCTCATTGATTAAAAGCAAGCGACTACAGCTAGCTGGGCTAGCTCGTAGGAAACATTACCTCATCTGTGAAAAGCAAGCTAACATTGGCCAAGTCAACACCACAACTTACCATCATATCACCAGTCTGTGGTTTTCCAAATAAATCAGAGATTTTTAAATATTTGGATGCACCTTCCTCCAGATATCTCTTCTTTTTCTCCCTGAACTTTTCAGCTCCACCTTTAAAGGATTCACGTTTTGGTGCCGTGCTTTCGAATCATGTTCAAAAACGTCTTTGTGTGCGAGCGAGTGACGCAAGGTTAAAAATCAAGAGAGACCGTTTTATTTTGAAAAGGAAATATGTTTTATTTTGAAAAATGACCGGATACATCTGTCTGTGTCTGATTCTCTTAGTCTTGACACATGTCAAGAGGCTACATGATACTCTAACGTCCACAGGAACGACCCGCAGACGTTGGTTTCTTTTATTTGCCGGTTCATTCACAGGAGCTCACAGTAGTGAAGGTACTTCGCTAACGGTGGCTAACCTGAATGCTAACTAGCTCACGTTGCTTCGCTCACACTCGTCATAACAACAACACAACACAGTCACTTCGTCGGTACACCTCCCGCCTACCACCCTACTCCCCCAATCACAGGGCTCAACCCTCCCAACCAGCACGCTGCTTCCCTGTGATTGGCCAGCTAACCTGAACGTCCAAACCGTGAGTGTGAATACAGGTCGCCAGTAGTAATAATCCATTTAATTTATATAGTGCTTTTCAAGATACTCAAAGACACTTTACATTATACACTGTAGACACAGCTACTGGGAGCAATGCAGGGTTAAGTGTCTTGCTCAAGGACACATCGACTAGGGCGGGGATTGAACTGCCAACCCCTTGATTGAAAGACGGGCATGCTAACCACTGACCCATGGTCGCCCCAGTAGTATACATGTCAGTCAGTGATTACGGACCTTAGGTATTAGAATAAATTCAACATGTTCTGTGAAGCATAGAATGTAGTCCGGGCCGGCGATGTCAGAGGGGGCGTCGGTTGGTGACAGAGGTGGGCCGGCCTACTGGGGATTTCCCCGGAATCCCCTATGGCCAGTCCGCCCCTGGCTCCGATTGAACTGATATGTTCACCAACGTAATGATTCCTCTCTCCTTGAGCTCTAACACTGTTTTATCACTTATCAGAATGGTCCCTTGTGACCACAGTTGTTGCTGTCGTCTCAATTTAACATTTAAACGAAATGAAAAAAATGTTTTTAATCCAAAATACAAACTCAGCCCTTTGTGGAGTTATGAGCCCATCAAGCTTGGGTCTGGGAGCCTGTATGCAGTGAAGCCCATCTTTATGTTTGGCCTGTAGACTGCTGACTAAAGCAAAGATCTCTGAACACAACTAAACTGCTAAAAGAGTTTGGTAAGAAGGTTGAACAGAACTAAGCATCAACGTTAGAAGTAGAGGAAGATGCAACATGCTTATCGTTGACAGTGGATGAAGCTCCTGCTCCCTGGAAACGGAAGTTTATTAACAGACCTATGATATAAAACTTCAACCAAAGGAAATAAAACACAGCGTGAAGGCAGCCGAGCAGGCTGGTGAGGCAGGGGGTTGACCCGAAGACCTGAGAAACAGCTGAACGCTCCTGCACAAGAGGGAAGGACCTGCTACCTTCACAACACACACACACACACACACACACACACACACAGGTCAGTAGATCAACGCGCATTCATTTGTAGTGTCACTTCAAAACTTTCTTTTACTGCATAACAGCAACAGAAACATAAATGAAACCCACATGGATGGAATATGGCATAGATAAACACAAATCAGTGTAATGGCTTCTACAGACACACACACACACACACACACACACACACACACACACACACACACACACACACTGTGATGAGGGTTTGACAAGCAGACACAGAGCAAGATGTTGACAAGAATCTGTAACAAAAGCTTTATTAGTGTCATCATTACACATGCTCATCACCAGTCAAATAGTATAAAACAGTGATGACCATCGGCAGTTAAAAAACACTCGTGAAAAGAAATCCCCCTCAGACCACATTCAATAAAGATCTGTGTTTATACCAATTTGATTTGATATTGGGCTAACATCAAGAGGTGTTAGTCGATTGAAATCATTGAATTAGCATTCATTTTCTGGTTGCCACTAGGTGTCTCTGAACTCTACTTTGGAACAGCACCCTACAAAAGCACTTATTGAAATAGAAATGCCATACATAAATATCTTGGTCCACTCTGAGATGTAATAGCTGCTCATTAGTACGACCCAGCTTACCTCACCTTGTTTGTACCAGCAGAGGAAGCCAGAGAGCAGTTCAAGCTCTATATGCTTTATATTTACACATATACTTCATTAAAGGCCTTCAATACTGTTTATAGTTAGTCATTTTCATAATGCACTGTACATATGTGTGTATTTACAATATGTTTTATTGAAGCGTACATTGTCATTTAAATAGCAGAGAAGTCGGTGGTTTGAGAATGTATTTCTGTGCATTATTCACTGAAACTTACAGTACTCAAAGTGACCAAAGTCAATGTTCTCTTCCAAGAATGAAAAGACAACATTTCTGCTTGAGTTTTGCTTTTGAGCTGCATTCAGCAATTCTTTGGACACCCGGTGGCAGAACATCTCCATGACAAGCTGCCAGATGTGATATATTAGACAACAATTGTGTATTTACATCCAGTTACAGATCAACATGTTATCAGTTCATTGTTGTGGTGTTTGTGTATCCCCTCTATCAGTCTCTAACTGAGCGGTGTGCTGCGGAGCGGACGGGGGAAGTGGGTTGGAGAAATGAAGCCAATGTGGATGTACCAACAACTGCAGTTCCTCCAATGGCCAGTTGAGGCTGGCTCCAAAAGATTCAAACTCAAATGGTTTTGGTCTCTGAAGCTAATATTCATGAACCAACTGTACAGGAGCTGACGTTTTAATTCAATTGATATAACTCTGCTGTTATATAATAATAATAATATATTAAAGCTTAGCAAACCTAGCCTTTGTTTTGCTAACGGTTGTTATGCTAGCTGTACCCACTCTCCCATCCATATAGTCACCAAAATACCAAGATGGCAACAGACACAATGCCAAACTCAAGTCCTCAAACCAAGGGTTCATCTTTAAGTCCACTCAGAGACGGTCAGTCCATGGTGAAACTGAAACAATTAGCTGCCAAGTTGGTAATAATTCTCTGTGTGTTCACGACTGACCCCTTCCTCTGTGAAACACTAAACGGATGTATAGTCCTGCTTTTCTTGCATTGCCTACAGTGACTGGTTCCCTTGTGACATCCACAACATCCGGGTATCTTCTGTTTCTCCTTGTCTCATTATTGAATATGAGACAACTGCTGTGAAACTTTCTTTTGTTCTTACATTGGGATACAGAGCAAGTTAGCAAAGGAGATGTCTTTGCTCGTGGTGTTTAACTGAAAAGGAGCAACTTCCCTGAGATTGTCTTCACCATAAACAATCCAGAAGAGGAAAAGGCCATGTGTAAGAGGAAAGCAGCCGATCAGTACTAGTGGTCCTGATGTGGAGCTACATTTTTTTCTCGTAGCTTATTAACAAAATGCCTGTTAACTAATCAACCAAATCAATTATTCATGTGTGGAATGAAGGCTCTGATATTGATTTTGGATATTGTTTTCAGAGTGCTGCAGCATTTCTGCCCATTTCAAACAGCAGTTCATAAAATAAAATAGTTTTCAGTTAGTCGTGAGATCAGCAGACTGATACAGCTAGTTATTGAGTACCAATGCATTAGTTAGTCCCGTTAGCACACAGTACAGCAGGGTTTGTGTTTTTTCTGGATCTTTCTGATACCTGGTCCCACCCGTCTCTCCGTCCATCTGTCTCCAACTCCCTCCACACATCCCACTTTTCCATTGGCTGAACTTCCTGTTGGATACCTATTGTCCGCAAGCTGGACGTGGCACTTCTTCTCCTTCATAATGTTGTCTTTGTTGTCCTCAATGATGACCAGCTCTGCCTTCAGGGAGCCCTCAAACTCCTGACCCCGCCCACTGTCATCCTGCGCCATCTGGAAGCCCATGAAGATGGCTGTGATTGGCTCAGTAGCTTCCATGGCATTGATGATGGTGTAAGGGTTGTTGTCGCCGTAGAGGGGGGAGGGCACTCTTTCAGAGTGGGTGGGGCCACTGTACATGGCAGTGGGTGGTCTGCCATTGTGTCTGGGATAAGATGGTGGGCTGTAGCAATAAAGTTCTTCTTCGTTCACGCTGATGTAATCACTCAGAGGAATATAATTGGCAGGAGTGTAGCAGAGCTGCGCAGGGTAGACAGACTCGGTTTCCTGGTCATGTGATTTGGGAGGAGTGCAATCATTGGTTCTGCCCACATTTACCACACTATTGCTTCGGATGATGCTGCTGGCGTGGTGGTAATCAGGCCGATCCTCCTGAAGTCCGTGACAGTTTCTCACCTGGTACGAACTGTGACGATCTTTCTGGTTACCAAAGGGATGTCTCAGTCTATTGTGGTTTCCGAGGCGATGACCTTCCCTCAGGTTGCTTTGGTTATTTCTCTCTTCCTGCTGTCTGTAAATACTTTCCTGGTGACCATAGCCATACTCTACCCCTGGTTTTCTCTGCCAGTTTTCCCTCCAGTTAAAGTCTTTCTCCGGTATGGTGTTTCTGAGGAGATGGTTACCATAATATCCTCGCTGGTTTCTAAGGTCAAACCCCTTCACTCCATCTCTCTCATCGCAGTGGTTGTAAAGACAATGTTCTTCCCTTCTGCTGTGATTAAGGTGGTGGTTTTGGTGGTTTAGTTTGCGATGCACTGTGGCGCTTCTCAGCAACTGTTCAACCTTGTTGGCTGAGAGCTCAGACACACAGCTCTGATCATGTGACCCCTAAACATAGAAATATATGCATCATTATTAGGAGAACACAATCAGAGGTCAATAGCAAAAGTGGAGAAAGCAGACTATCCTCAGGAATATTCATTATCAGACAGTTTAGAGTTACCCTTTTTAAGACATCAATTCCTTTTCATCCTTTATATGGCCCTAAAATCCTATTGGAAGGACTGACTGACATCAAGCGTTGGATATCGAATAATCTTCGAAAAATCTAACTCCAACTCAATGAGGAAAATAGTGAAATGATCTTGTGAGGGTCAATAAACACATCAAAATTGAATGATACAACCTCTGTTAACCCTATTGCCAGAAATGTAGGAATTATCTTCTGTCTATCTTACTTGTGATTATAATGTTAATAAGGTAGTTCACACTTCATCATCAGCTTGGTATTGTTCCCAAAATCATTGACTCACTGACTAGGAGAGAATTATTCATGCTGAATTAATGAAGAATTGGTTACACTAGCTGTCTTTAACCTCCCATGCCTTCAAGTTATACAGAATGTTGCAGCCAGTTAACTGGAACCAAAAAGAGATCACATGTAATGGAAAAATATAATAATATTATTATAATTGTTGCATGTTTGAATATCATATAATATTATATTTGTTGTAACCATGTTGTGCTTATGCTGACAAAGAACCTTTTTGTGGCCCTTTTCGTTATATACTCCCCGCCATCGGGTTTCTAACTTCAACGTTACACCTACGTTTCTTTAACCAGCGGCGCTTTCTTATCCGTCTCCTGTAAACCTTCAACTTATGAATCTGCCGTTTGAGACCCAGAGCTCCTAACCTCCCTATTTGATAAGACAGCCCCCTTTCTCTAATTGCCATAATACAATGAAGTCACCTTTTTCACCGCTCCCTCACACTCCCTAGCTGTACATTTGTACTTCTCTTCTGAATGTTCATCGTCCTGCAGACTTGTTCCTTCTTGCAAGAAAAAATACTCAAAAGCTTAAAGGTTGTTGGATCTTATTATTGTAAGCATCCAAAGCTTGTGAATAAGAGTTACAAATAATTCCACGACACACATATGTCAGCTTCCCTTCTCTCCTGCCACTCTATCTCTCACTCACCTGACCAGTTCAATCAGTGCACCTGTTAGTCACTCATCCTCAGACTTTGCAACCTAATCTGTCTGGACCAAGCCTGTAATGTAATCCTATTGGGACGGACTGCGTCGTCATTTACGTCCACCTTAAGTGCTAATTGTTAGAAGTTCTGATTGTTATAAGTGTCTGACATCATGGAAAGAGTTTCGCTATGAAAACACAAACTCTCAAACAGTATGTTGTGTAGAGACAACTAGTAAATGGTAAATGTTCTAGTCTTCTGACCACTCAAAGTGCTTCAACATTACATTCATACCCATTCATACCCTGATTGCAGGGACTAGCATGGAAGGTGCCGCCTGCCCATCAGGACTCTCACCATTCACACCCATTCATAGGCAGGAAAAGCCTGCGTGAACAATCTGGGGTTCAGTGTCTTGGCCAAGGTCACATCGACAAGGACTAGTGGAGCCGGGGATGGAACCAATGATCCTCTGATTGAAGGACGACCCTGCTCACCACTGAGCCACAGTCGCCCCAAGAGATCATGACAGTGGGCGAGGTGTAAGAGGTCTTTGAGTTCATTGAGCAGATTATGTAGAGAGGCAACAGGCAGATGAGGTTCAACCAGCTGCTGCAAAGTTGTGACTCCTGGGATGGTGTTCCTGTGGGCGCTGTGACCCAATGCTACCAGATTCTCAAAGAACTTCTCCTTGAACGGGGCTTGGACATAATAACAAACAGACCAGATCAAGTAAAAAGGTTATGTTTCTTTAGAGTTTCCCTCATGGTGTCAGACACTTATATTAACAATGGAAACCAACAAGCACTTTTAGTGGATGGAAACCAACGGGTGCGGAGATTTCATCCTGCTCTCTTTCCCTACATTCCCCATCTTTCCTCATTAAGTATCACAATCTCATAAAGGAATATATTCACATTATGCCCAAAACATAACCCTACAAAACATCTCTTAAAACATTTTTTTATTAACTTTAAACACCATAATAATTTAAAGACATTAATTTGTCTTTATGGGCTCTGTAACTTTGAGCTTATACTCGTATTGCACCACATTAATTACCACAATATAAATGTTTGGGATTATGAAGTGTTATGAAGCAGTGTAAGCTTTGTAAAATGCAGTATAAATAAAGGTTATTAATGCATACCTCTTGTGAATTCAAGGCATAAACCCACTTCCTGCCGTCGTCGTAAACCTTGAGGCTGGCGTGTTGGTTCAACTCATCAGGAGGAAGGGATGCAGTAGAAAGTCGTGTGCTCTGCCCAGTCAACAGCTTTTCAGTCACATTGATCTCCATGGCAAACAGATCTGGGACACACAAAGAAGACAGGCAGAGGCTATGTTAATATCAGGTTATGTTAGATTGCTTCAATGATAAACATTGACAACTTCAGCTTCAGCTGCTGCTCCCTTTTTCCGAGCACTGCTGTGTATCTCTTCTACACAGCCTATTGCAGCCTCTCCCAAAGGTAATGAGCGTGTTTACATGTACACTAGTAAGGAGGGTAATCATGGCGATACACCGGATTGCTCCTTTCCTCTTTTCTTAGTTCATCAGATGGAAAAGCTGAACCCTTTACAGGAGCAGTACAAACCGAATGATATCTCATGTTTAATCTCTCGGAGTCATCAGAGCCAGCGGATCATTTAAAGTCCTGCCGAGTTCAATTGTTCACGGCGGCCACACTGAGCACTGACCGCCCGGGGCTGCGAGGCTCACCGGTCCTGCGAGCAGGACCTCAAATCTCCGAAATCATTGGAGCATATTTCTAGTCGGCTGAATCTTGATAAATAACCACAGATTTGATGCTTAAACAACTAACTTCTCGCCTGAAAACATTCTAAAATTACATTCTGTGACTCAACAGCAGTAGTATTTAGAAAATATAAATTGTCTGTTGTGTATTCACCATTAACTATTCCCCATTAGATGGTAATGCCCCATTGCTGTTGCGAAATGCATTCTGGGATATTGGCGGTCCCAAGTACACACAAGTTCCCTCTGATGCATCCCCGGTGAAATGGGCGGATCAAGTCACATCCAAGCATTTGGACCGTGCTTGGCGAGATGCAGACTTTTGAATTGGAACAGTACTCAGTTTCACAAGTCCACGAGAACACAAGTACAGACAAGAACGCATATTGAGAAACGGCCTCGGTCTCTGCTGGAATCCAAGCTGACTACATCTGCTGTCCTCTGCAAGCGGGAGAGCTACAAGCTTTTCAGACACATTTCAAGTGAGTGTTTGATACTAAAATGTAGGTTTTCACTGGCCTTTTTCTTTGAAGTTACTTGTCATCAAACTACAGGACTCTATCATTACTCAAAAGTACAATGTGCTTTTAATGACTTTACAGGTATGTGTAAAAATTATCTCACTCTTTCTCGATGCGTTTGCTTCAGAGTGTTTATTGGCTGGTGGAGAGAGGGATTCTGGGACATCAGGGATCCCTGTGGTGACCAGTAACGGCTCTATAGGATAGACAACAGAACTGCTAACACATGTTCATCTTCGGTGTTGGTTGAAGCATCCAAATGATCTCATGACTTACCAGGAACAAAGCTGTCCTGGGCCTCCTAGAGGACAGACACAAATCAACAAGTAAATGCAACATGATGAAAGCACCAAAATACTCTCCAGCTGTGTCAACCCAGTCACCAGGAGAATATCTCGGCATATCGCCCCATTCGCGCCGCCCCATTCGCGCCGCCCCATTCGCGCCGCCCCATTCGCGCCGCCCCATTCGCGCCGCCCCATTCGCAACTCCCCATTCGCGCCGCCCCATTCGCACCGCCCCATCCGCACCGCCCCATTCGCGCCGTCCCATTCGCACCGCCCCATTCGCACCGCCCCATTCGCACCGCCCCATTCGCACCGCCCCATTCGCATATGCGTTCCATTCGCAAATGCGCTCCATTTGCGCCGCCTCATTCGCGCCGCCCCATTCGCGCCGCCCCATTCGCGCCGCCCCATTCGCAACTCCCCATTCGCAACTCCCCATTCGCGCCGCCCCATTCGCGCCACCCCATTCGCACCGCCCCATCCGCACCGCCCCATTCGCGCCGCCCCATTCGCGCCGCCCCATTCGCACCGCCCCATCCGCACCGCCCCATCCGCACCGCCCCATTCGCGCCGCCCCATTCGCGCCACCCCATTCGCAGCGCCTTATTCGCGCCGCTCCATTCGCACCACCCCATTCACACCACCCCATTCGCACATGCGCCCCATTCGCACCGCCCCATTCGCACATGTGCCCCATTCGCGCCGCTAATTCGCACCGCCCCATTCGCACCGCCCCATTCGCACCGCCCCATTCGCACCGCCTCATTCGTAGCCGCCCCATTCGCCATTTGCGCCGCCCCATTCGCGCCGCCCCTTTCGCGCCGCCCCATTCGCGCCACCCCATTCGCACCGCCCCATCCGCACCGCCCCATTCGCGCCGCCCCATTCGCAGCGCCTTATTCGCGCCGCTCCATTCGCACCACCCCATTCGCACCACCCCATTCGCACATGCGCCCCATTCGCACCGCCCCATTCGCACATGCACCCCATTCGCACCGCCCCATTCGCACATGTGCCCCATTCGCGCCGCCTAATTCGCACCGCCCCATTCGCACCGGCCCATTCGCACCGGCCCATTCGCACCGCCCCATTCGCACCGCCTCATTCGTAGCCGCCCCATTCGCCATTCGCGCCGCCCCATTCGCGCCGCCCCTTTCGCACCGCCCCATTCGCACCGCCCCATTCGCACCGCCCCATTCGCGCCGCCCCATTCGCAATTCGCGCCGCCCCATTCGCGCCGCCCCTTTCGCGCCGCCCCTTTCGCACCGCCCCATTCGCACCGCCCCATTGGCCCCGCCCCTTTCACACGTCTGTGAGAGACAGTGTATGTTACTACCTTGATAATGTCCCTTGGACTTTTCTCCACAGCTTTCAGTCTGTTGAGGATAAAAGCCGCGTTGGTAGAAATCATAGACTCCGCTCTCTCCAAAGACTCCACCTCCATTTCTATCCTAATGGGTCAGAAAAAAACAGTGCAGGTTCAATAGGTCATTGGTTTGTTTATGTGTGTGTGTGTGTGTGTGTGTGTGTGAGTGTTTGTGGGTTTTGTACCTGTGGATGTTGAGCTGCAGTGCTCTGGTCTGCCGCTGGTCAGACAGAAGGCTCTTTTGCAGTGAGGAGTCTGTTGCATTGTAGGAAGCTGAGTCCTGTAGCAGCCACTGCTCTCTCAGGGCTTTTTTCTGAGGATTTCAGAGGGTTTAATAATGGGAATTATATGAACATTTGTCGACAAACAGATGGACAGAGTGATTATTTGTGCTAATAAGAGATACATCCCATCTATCCGGTATGACAGTTTACCACACACGTCATCTGGTGTTATCACTAACCATTTGTAGCTATGCTGAGACAATGTAAAAGAGTGTAATGTGAACCTTTAGATGCTGAAGTTTGAGTTTCTCTCGGTCCAGGTCCAGTTTCCTCTGTCTAATGTCTTCCTGGATGCGATGTTTCTCCTGTCACAAAAGATTACAGTAAATAGAAGTTCACAGCAGATATACAAGCGTATATTTTTTAAAGTATGTTTGGGTTATTAAACTGTAGACATGTTGTAGTTATGGCTAACAAAAGCATTACAGTGATGGCCTGCAGCCTGTTTTTCAGCAGGTCAGACTCCTCCATGCTGCCGCAGGAGAGAGAAAAGGAGAGCGAGAAGACAGTGGACAAGAAACAGGAGATATTTGTTGGACTTTTTTTCACAGTTCAACATTGCAATAAAGGCAAACTGCATTCATTTACAGGATTATTGATGAAAAATGATGACAGCTTTAACAACACACAGCAGTACAAATGGATTTAAGTTGATAGCATGAAAACCTCCAGTGTATAGGATCAGTCTTATGAATCTTACTCTATCTGTAATGCATCATCTGTATTATTAGGTAAAACAAGCATTACCACATACTGTACAGTAAAGACAGGCTCAGATTTTCTGTCTCCCCTGTCAGCCAATAGCAGTGAGTCTACGTGTTTGATATTGATGTGGGTCAGGAGAGTTTATAGCGAGGGTTCAAACTTAAACACAATAAGCGGGGTATTCTTAGACAGAAACATGCTCATTTACTGCTTCTATTTCCAAGTCACCATTTGACAAAGTGAGTGAAGACCCAGGTGGCTGATGTGAGGCTCATATACTCCTCTACTGGTATTGAACCAATAGCTCCTAAACCCCTTACATATATACACCATAGCTAAACAAACAATATGCTAACATGTTATTGACCCACTGCCTCAGGTCAGCCAGAACTCAGATTAAATACCTTTAACAAATCAGTCCATCTCATATGTAGTTTCAAGGAGAGGGACTAAATATTGTTCTCCCCTAAAAAAGCATCCGTCCCGTCAGCCTGAGGCTTATCTGACGCTCTGTCGGTCACATAGTTCTCTTTTCCATTCATCCAGTCAGTCCTCACATCATCTCCAACCGGCCTGTCAGTAATTAATTAGGATGACTGACTGTTTTATCACTCTGACAAAATAAATGCAGAGTAGAGCTTGTGTCCTGTCAGTGAGTGAGGTAACGAGTCAGTAAAGCAGTATCTGAGCTAATCTACTCATGAGGCTATAATCCGTAGAAGCCATCTGCTTGCCAGCAACAATATCGACAGAAGGACAGAATGACGGCCATGTGCCAAGAAGCTCACCATCTACACATGCTCCCAACTGTTTCTCTGCATGTACTTTATGTCATTGGCTTCATATATCCCTGTACAGGGCTGCACTCGTTCACTTCGCTCTAAATAGAGTGATCACAGAGCAAAGAAATAACTTGAATGAATCTACACAAATTAAATGTACTTCTTTCTTCATTTGGCCTAGAATGTCACACAATCCCAACGGTCAAAGTATAGTACTAAGGTACTGAAAGAGTACTACATGCTAAGTATCTGCAATATATTTATGTGAGTTTATAAATGACAGAGTTAAAGTTGTTATACCACTACCTTGTATTGCTCACAACGGCTCAAACTAGCAGCAGTAAGGTGAAACTGAAGCTTAAACAGAATTAAGGAATTATATCCACCTCTCTCTCTCTCTCTGTCTCTGTCTCTCTCTGTGTCTCTCTCTCTCTCTCTCTCTCGGTATAACCTTATTACTTGTGTACACAACAATGAAATACTTCCCCTTCCCACCCATTAATACTATATAAAAAGGTGCAGAAAGCCGTCTAGCTCACCTCGCAGTGACCCAGCAGCTGTCTCGTGCTGGACGGTCTGGCCTCTGTCTGTCTGTCTGTCTGTCTGTCTGTCTGTCTCTCTCTGTCTCTCTCTCTCTCTCTCTCCCTCTCTCCCTCTCTCCCTCTCTCTCTCTCTCGCTCTCTCTCAATTCAATTAAATTCAATAGGCTTTATTGGCATGGATGTTGCAACAACAATATTGCCAAAGCACCAAGACATAGCAACACAAACAATATACAATTCATATGGATAATGATAATAATAATAATAATAATAATAATAATAATAATAATAATAATAATAATAATAGTAATAATAATAATATTAAAGCTGCGAGCAGCAATGAACGGGTCCTTGCTCACCGGCGCCGGTCGGGGGCGCCGGCGGGACGGCGACCTGCTCGGCCGAGAACGCAGGGCGGATGTTTTACCGTTTGTCGCGTAACCCCGATATTCTTTCGCCAGTACGTGGCGCGTCAACCGCGAGTGAAAATAAGCTTGTCGATATCCTCAGACCGTGACTTGTAACAAGCACGACGAGTTTGGGGCAGATTCGAGCAAGTCTAGTTGAGCCACTAGGTGGCACTTTGAGAATGTGAACAAATACATGCACAACGTCTCTATGTGAAGTGTAGACCACGTTGTGTAAATTACATGTGAATCTGATGCATTTTAGGCTCATTTGTTTTGGCCAGTAGGGGGCGCTTTGAGAATGTGAACAGATACATGCATCACGTGTCTCTACGTGAAGTCTAGACCCCGTCATGTAAATTAAAGGTAAAAAGAAAAAGTGATGAAAAAATTTGCCCTGGCCTGGATTCAAACACACAACTTCCACACTCAAGAGAGGTGTTTATCCCACTGCGCCACTGATTTGCTGAAAAAAGTTGATCGAAACTCGTATAGCTAGAAAATATTAAGAGATAAGATAAGATAAAATAAGATAATCCTTTATTAGTCCCTCAATGGGGAAATTACAGGATTACAGCAGCATTGCTCACAGTAATAAGTAAAACAAGTAGTATAATAACAGAATTAAGATAAAAGAGTAAAAATACAAGAAGAATATTATATATACAGACGGAGTAGAAATAGAATAAAGTGGATAAAGTGTATAAAATAAATTTTTAAAAAATTTAAAAAGTACTTAAACGTATTAGTATTGCACAACTGGGCAACTGGGCTAAAGTGCTGTTCAGTGCGAAGTCCAAAGTGTTCAAGTGTTTGTGGCCTACTGGGAGCTCAGCTTGTTGTGCAGCCTGACAGCAGCGGGGAGAAAGGACCTGCGGTACCTCTCCCCCAGACACCGGGGATGAATCAGCCGGTGGCTGAAGGAGCTGTGCAGCGCTGCCAGAGTACCCTGCATGGGGTGGGAGGTGTTGTCCATCAGAGACGATAGCTTGGCCATCATCCTCCTGTCTCCCACCACCTCCACAGTATCCAGAGGACACCCCAGCACGCTGCTGGCCTTCCCCACCAGTTTGTCCAGTCTCCTCCTGTCAGCTGCTGTGATGCCGCTGCACCAGAAGACCACTCCATAAAAGATGGCTGATGCCACCACCGAGTCGAAGAAGGTCTTCAGGAGTGCTCCCTGCACCCCAAAGGACCTCAATCTCCTCAGCAGAAAGAGTCTGCTCTGTCCCTTCTTGTAGAGTGCATGAGCGTGGTCAGACCAGTCCAGTTTATTGTTCAAGTGAACACCCAGGTACTTATAAGACTTCACAATCTCAATGTCCAGTCCCTGGATGCTCACTGGTGTTGGAGGAGAGCGTTTACCACGGCGGAAGTCCACCACCAGCTCCTTGGTCTTGCTGGAGTTGATCTGGAGGCGGTTCCGCTGGCACCATCCTAAGAAGTCCTGGTTCAGTTCCCTGTACTCCCTGTCATCATCGGCCGAGATGAGGCCGACGATCGCAGAGTCGTCAGAGAACTTTTGCAGGTGGCAGTTGGCAGAGTTGTGTTTGAAGTCCGATGTGTAGATGGAGAATTGAGGAATTAGTGTCTAAAACTTGTCATTTTATTTTTTTAGTAGGTGTTCCAATGACAATTGCGAATGTTTCTTCTTGGAAATGTGTTCAGGGCTTGACTGGCATCATGCATGATTATTTTTGGAAAGATTGGTTTAGTTACAGCAACAGTCTCTAGCATAACAAAAAACAGAAAGTGGAATTTTATTGGAATTATTTTAATGACAAGTGAGAGTGGGTGAAAGCAACGTTTCTTTGCAGAATAATCATGCTCAAGGCCTTCTGATTATCCTGGAAAGAAGATTGAAGTCGATCTGATTTTTTTTTTGTGGGAGATAACGTTATATGTATAACGGCAAAAAGTGGCAAAAACAAGAGAAAAAACGCGAAAAACGGGCAACTTCGGCGAATTATTGTAGCGCCCCCTGTTGTTCAAATCGCACAAGACTTTTTTTGCAAGTTAAGGCATGCCATGTGCACTTAGGAAAAATGTTTCAAAGTGATTAGTCCCAATAGTGTTGACGCTATGAGCATTGAAAAACAAGACACGCCCCTAAGATGTTCATTGGACCATAGATCCTTACCACAATGAGATATTAAAAAACGGTTGACATATTCTACGTCATCTGGCTTCAATGATTTGATTGATATCAGGTTTTGTTGATTTGGACCAAGCATGTAGTTAAGAAAGTCAATTAGGTGTTTTTCACAAAATTCAAAATGGCGGAAAATCTAAGTAGGCGGACCTTAGGGGTCTGAGAGGGTTTTTTGTAGAGCAGGTGGATATGGACATTCTGGGTGAGGGGCGTCGCCGGTCAAAATGTGAGGGGGCGCTAGAGAGCAACTATGAATGGCAACAATGTGACTCCCTGATCATACGTCTATTTTCACCAAGCCTGACAAGCGTGCCAAATTTGAGCGGTTTTCGTCGCTCGCAAATACCCCCAAAATGCGCCCAATGTTCTAAAATAAAAAGCGGAATAATAAGAACCCTAACAAAGTCAATAGGGTCCTCCGCTCGGACCCTAAATATCTCTCTCTCCCGTGTAGCTCACCTAGCAGCAGCTGTCTCGCGCTGGACCGTCCGGCCTCTGTCCGGTCTGTCCCGCGGGAAGCACGAGACCTCAAGGCTGCAGGTGTAGGTGGGCGGGGCTCTGCGGATATGCGTGTGTTACAGCTGATTGACAGTTGGCTATCGCCCTGTCAGCCAATAGCAGTGAGTCTACTTTGTTAAACTGTTGTCGATCCAAACTATTGCCAGAAAAAAAAGGCCACAAACGAAAAGTAATTATTCAACTCATAACTGATATGTTACTGAGCATGATGTAACAGTCAATGAAAGCCTTCACTTGCATGTGAAGTCAGACCTTACAAGTATTAATATTAATATCTTTATGGGTTTCAAAGTGTTTTTTTTTTTTGGGTGGAGAAAATACATGTATTTATTTATTTTCTATTTTATGTCAGACATTGTCAGGTTGATTCCTAGAGATATCAGAAATGCATTGGCTTAAGAATCAACAACGTACAAACATATACAACTATACAGAATCATTGACTGAACAACTTGAGTTTTCTGTTTGATTTGATTTATGAAAATACATATTGGACTGGAACATCTAACTAGTGTCCTTTAAAACCAGTTTTGAGGGGACGGCTGTGGCCCAGAGTGGGTGGTCTTCCAATCAGAAGATTTGCGGTCTGATTACTGGCTCCTTTCAGTTTATGTAAATATGTCCCCAAAATTGTAGGTGTGGATGCTTAGTTAGTCTTGATGGGCTGGTGGTACCTTGCACGGTGGCCCCTGCCATCAGTGGAGTAAAGTTGTGACAACAGGAGGCAGACTTGAACCCAAAAGCACAGGTTAAGGGAGAAGTGGTTTCCTTCAAAGTTCAAAATCCAAAGACAAGCAAAGGGTCAAACAGTAATCAGTCTGTGTAGCAAACAAATCCGAAGGGAAAGGAATAAAAACATCCCAAAGGCAGTCAAAAGGTGTGGAATGGGTAGGCAAGAATAACAAGGGAGGCTGCTGGTATAACAGTATGAATAGACTGCAGGTGAGTATGGGTGGGGAAACTCAGGGTCTTTTATATTGGGCCATGCCTAAAGCATTATTTTTATTTAAAGTTGTATTGTTGGAAGAGTCCTTTCACCCTTAAAGGTATTCACCCTTATTGGCATGGCTATTACTGAGTTCAGGAGGTCAGTGAAGGGCTCATGACCTCTGTGTAGCTGTGAAACCTGTCAATCATCCTAGCTACCCATGGGGTGGGTGGGACACATGAACGTACTTGGGATTGGCAGAGCGAGTGAAGGGGGATGTTGTTGTTTGTGTTACTGGCTGTTGAGAGTTAGTCTATGACCAGTACCAGAGGGTTAAGCCTGGAGGAGAATGTTTAACGTGTTGACTGTTGTTTGGCGTAGGCTCCGCCCACAGTAGCCTGTGTACTGTCCCCGAATAAACGGCAATAAGCAAGATAACGGCTCGTAGCTTTCCTGACCGGGTCGCTACAGTATATTTGAAAGTTAGAATAAAGACAGCACAGTCAAATTTAATCAGAACATAAATTACATGTTGCACAGACATGACCAACAGAAAACACTGCACTAACAATGTCAAGAGTTATCTCAGGTAAATAAATAACTGAAACACCATGTATCTATGTATGTATAATAATCACATATAAAGAAATGAATCAAACATTCAGAATGACTATGAGGCAGAAATCCATCATGACAACTACATGGCAACTTTAGTCAAGGTCCTACTTCATTGTGATAGCTATATTTACATGTGTACACAAAACACTACTGCTGACACAGAAGAGACAAATATGTGTACATACAGTACACAAGGCTACTGTATATTTATTTTACAGAATGCACATCTTACTAGCTGATGAAACCAAGTTGTATCATCATTTTGATCAGTAGCATCTGAGACAACAATTTTTAAAGTAACAGTTCTGCCTATTTACATACACAGTAGGTATTAGAATAGAAGGATGAGAAGCTTGGGGACAAAAAACTGTAAGTGCATTGAAAATAAATAATCTCGTTGCTGGCCTGTGAGTTTGAAGTGATACACAACACTGTAATTTAAAACATGACGCATATTCAATAGTCATCAAACAATGTTTTAAGGGAACATTGGAAGTCGTCTATACATATCTTTGGGAATGAGGGACGAGTTTCATTATAGAACAAACTAAACGAAAGAACTTATACATGCAAATAAATGACAGCACAAAGCTATATAAAACCAACAACATTGGAACATAAGCACTAAAACAACCATCTTGAGATGATTTTGCAGAAGCTGGGCGTGTTCAAAAAAGACAAATACTCTGCTGCCTTCAGTCACGGGCAGCTGGAGGGAAGCTGTGACCTCTATTATATAACACATGCAAGTACATTAATCCTCACAGTTTCTCTTTCACACCGTAAAACGTATGGGTACCTACTATATCCTATAATGTATAATATGAATTCATGATCCACTGTTTTTCACAAAAAGTCATATTATATGAAACATAAGAGGAATATGTACTAGGTGTGCAAAGGCCTTTGATGAAGGTGGTGATGATTGATTTATTTACACATGCTGCAAGACGCTGTTGGGAGTCATAGTCATGTGACTTCTGTGCAGGATCCTGGGTTCTATAGGAGCAGAAAAGAAACAACATTTCATTAAAAAGGATTATTATAATTTCTACTGCAGAATTCAATTCAGTTTATTTTGTATAGCCCAATATCACAAATTACAAATTATCCTCAGAGGGCTTTACAATCTGTACACATGACATCCCTGACCTTTGACCTCACATCGGATCAGGAAAAACTCCCCAAAAATAACCTTTGACAGGGAAAAAAGGGAAGAAACCTTCAGGAGAGCAACAGAGGAGGATCCCTCTCCCCGGATGGACAGAAGCAATAGATGTCATTGAGATTGAGAAGATTGAGATCTTCTGAAACCTATTGAAACGTCCAGTTGTCAAGACACTGAAGAGCGACACTCCCTTGGCTAAAGTTTTTTTTTTGCTTTTGGTATCTGTACTTTTTAATTTAGGTCATGTCAGTAAAACAAATATGGCCGTCTCGTTATTTTCTCTACAGACTGGTACATTGTGCACTGAAAACTAAACCCGGCTGTACATGTGTAAAAGTGTAGTTTGAAGTTACCTGTGTAACAATGTATTTGTCACTGTTTTCCATGACGTGGTTGGTTTGGGGTTCATCAGTGTCAGCTGTGCCTGCATCTGAGGGACTCTGAGAAACCCCAGGTCTCTTTTTAAAATACTGAACCACAAACACCACCTTGAGAGAGAGAGAAAGAACAAGAGAGTCATGTGAAGCATTTCAGTGTTTGACAACCAAAAAGATACATTTTTTTCTATTGCTATTGAAACAGAGCTCCCTTTTTTTATATATTGTTTCTGTGACCCACTTTGTGTCTCCGCCAACACTGTCGTGGATGGCTTGTTACACAAAAGAGGATTTCAAGTTCATTCAAGCAACAACAACTTGTGTGTCCTGCAGCCATTTAAAAGTCCATTAGACCAGTTTTCTTTCTGTGAGGAAATCACCTAAATATCTTTTGCTAAGTTACCTCATGGTGCACAGGGGCAGAGCATGAGTGACTCTCTGAAAGGAGGCTCTGGGATTATCTGGTTAGTTATTTAAAAATGTAACATATGTGGGGGAAAGTAATTCATTTAAAATCAATACTGTATTCAGAGTTCAAACACATTACATGATATGAGGAGCAGGGCAATCTGCCTTTGTTTACTGTCTGTTGGCAAATGCAAGGGTTACAGAAAGATTTGGTGTTGATGACTTTTGATTTAATTGACTTATTCATTGACTGTGAGGAGACCAATTCAGATGTGTGTGTGTGTGTGTGTGTGTGTGTGTGTGTGTGTGTGTGTGTGTGTGTCTACTGAGGACACGTTTCCACTGATTACCCTTTTTTGTGTCTACGCTGTGTGAATGTGTGTGAATGTTAGTTAGTCCTAATGGGCAGGTAGCCCCTCCCTTCAGTGTGTGACTGGGTGAATGATGTCATGTAGTGTTAAAGAGCTTTGAGTGGTCAGAAGACTAGAAAAGAGATCTACAAGTACAGTTCATTTACCATTCTAGTGTACGGTGGGATCAGCAGAACTGGAAGGGATATCAGGTATATCTACGTATGTCCTCTTGTTATGTATATCTTGTTATCTTTCTTTCCATATGTTTTCCTACAAATGTCCAGATCCACAAACGATCCGTTTGCCTGTGCAGTATTTAAGCATCAAAACTACTTAGTTAGGTAATAACAACGAAAGTGGCGCTACGCAAGTATGGAACTTATAGAATTAGTCAAAGTTGACTTCTGGTTTCACTCAGGAAACAGCAGTGTTTTTGTTTGTCACTCTTTATACTACGTCACCTGTCCGGGCTCACCATTATTTGGATTACATATGAAGTGATTATTGAGTTTGGAATTCTTTTGTGGCTATAAGTACTAGCAGTATATGAGAACAGCCTATTCAACTAAATAACACCTAATGGGTACCAAAAAGGTTCATGTTTAAGTGCTGTATACAATCTTGCACACTGTTCTAAATTACTCTGGTCAATGTTCACTTTTGGTTTCACGGGTTCATGTAACTTGCTCCCATCGAATGCTGAAATGGCTTCTTTCAACGAATGCCAGCTGTTCTCCCTACATCTCATTACAGAGATTACATCTGTATCACTGAAGTGTGGCCTTAGGGGAAACATGGCAAACAACACAGAAACAAATTAACTGTAAGATTGATCATGAAGGTGAAATCAATGGTCTAACTATCTTTTAATAATAACACGCACAATGAAGCTCTGAAAAGTCTCAGTGTCATTAGATGCACATGTGCTACCACAGATCATAAGATGCATAATAACTGACCAGGAAGACAGCGGTAGCTCCCCCGATGGATTGTCCAGCAATGACATCACTCCAGTGGTTTCTATACTCGGCCACTCTGTTGATGCCTGTTAGCAAAGCCAGACTGACCAATGAAAGGCTGAGGAGGGGCCCAGTCAGACGACCTCCTCTGGAACCGATACAGGACATGACATACATCTGGAGAGGACAGTGACACTATTCAGAACCAGCTGTGTGGTACATTCAGGCTTGCACTGTCTTTAGCAGTCGTGAAGATGCTTGTTGATCATTTATACACCTCTGTGGTGGCTGGGGCGTGGTTAGGCTCAGCTGCGGAGGGGTGTGGGGGAGTGGTTCAGGGAACAGGTACCGGGAAGAGGCCTAATTGGCCTCAGCTGCAGAGGATCAAGCGTTGAGTGGCTCTGCTATGAGTTGGAGAGGGATGGAGGACAGAGAGGGAGTGCAGAGGGACAGTCTGCAGGAAATAAAGACCGTTACCAACTACACACAGCGTGTGCTCGTCCTTTGGTGCTGGGGGGTGAAACCCGTAGGAGACAGCAGGAACCTGTTACAACCTCCCTGGACATTTACACCACCTGTTACATGAAATAGAGCCACTTACTGCCAGATAAACAGCGGTGTACAAACTCAGCGCAGCCTCTTTGGATGGGAAGGTCTTCCTAGCTCTCATGACATCATCAGGGTCACCACTGCAAGCTTCTGATTGGCTGATAAAGTGCGGTGTGTCCAGGCAGCCGAGGGCAGTGTAATTGGGCTGGCAAACCGACAGGAAGTGAGGGGCCAGACATCCTGTGACCAGCTGACCTGTGTTGACAAAGATGTCTGTTGTGAACAGACCGAAGACATACACACCTACAAAGAAACATACACAGATGAGAAGATGATTTACATTTGGATAGAAATTGCTGTAGTTGAAATAAATCATTCACATGAATACATTGGTGGATGGAGGAAGCATGTCGATCCTTTACTGAAAGGATCTAGTAGCATCAAGTGGTTGCAATCGACCTAACCTCACTCCGCTTACTTACTACGACCTAACCTCACTTCTCTTCCCAAGTGTGGCAGAGAAATACATTGACCTTCAGGTAACGTAGAAAGGCCAAAGGCTCTCTCTTGAGCCAGTGTTTGGTTTGTCTGTCCTGGGCTACTTACTGTAAAAACATGGCGTTAGTCTAAGTTTCAGGTTAATATACACTAATGAAAACGTAGTTGGGAATTGTATTTTCCATTTCTGCCAATAAATCCACCTAAACCTGGGAAGGGTGCATTTTCTGCTTTGGACTGTATGACAGCATTCAGGTTTTTTACCCCTAAAGGAAAAACCTGAACTAGAGTTGGCCAAAACCTGAGGAGGATGATAACAATAACCACTGGCAGATGATTAAAAATGATTCTCAGTATGAAGCACACAGGTTGCCTGGAGGTAGCAGCTCTAGCTACATGTATCCAGGCAGCACCGATCCCAGAGCCAGTGACTCACTGCTGCCTCTTGAGGTACAAGTGGTCAGGACAGGTTAGCTGGTTACTGTGCTCATTTAGTAGATATTTCTGCAACACGACACATAATGTCAACACTATAACCTCTTCACATGCAATTGATTTTATGTAACAAAAATTCTGTCCAGATCTTTAAAACAGAAAATATACACAATTCAGATTAATATATAACACAATGTCAGTACAGGTTGAAGTTATTTTAGCATTGTGTTTGTTAATATTACCAAGGAAACGGAAGGTCCTGCGCACCATGGGGTTGACGTAGCAACAATCCCCCATGACAACAACCTTCTCCTGGTCATACAGGTTGTTTGAGTTGTGAAGGAGGAAGATAACGAGCTCCACACCCGAAATCTGGGAAACAGAATGAACACAGATTACTTTTGGAACAAAATACTTGAAATA
Organism: Cyclopterus lumpus; assembly: GCF_009769545.1. NCBI lineage: Eukaryota > Metazoa > Chordata > Actinopteri > Perciformes > Cyclopteridae > Cyclopterus > Cyclopterus lumpus. Next base: position 1,736,869 of record NC_046982.1, on the reverse strand, counting down.
ATTGTTGGAATGAAATTACCAGTGCTGATGTAAACTGTCCCACAAGTACATTTGCATAGCCCCTCATTTTTAGTTTGTCTTACCAGTGTCAAATGTCCTCTGAAACATCACGACAGAAATATAATCCTTCCCCTAAAAACCACAACCTATGCACATGAAATCCACAGGACTGGTTACCATCCAGATGTGCAGGGCTTTATGCTTTATGTGCTCATTTCAGATGTACAAGCAGACACATACGGACATATGTCGACCGAGAAACACAGATCAAGCAGAATTCAAATACAGCTGTTAAATATAATCATATACAATAATCAATCATTAGAATTGATAATAATATGTTAATTTCATTATCCTGTAGTGCTCTTAAAGCAGAACATTATTATTTAGTTGGTCACTTCGGGGCAGCACAATATCTATAAACACAACATTGACTTATTATTATGTTAGTTGTTGTGTTGTTTAGTTCCAGAGTACTGAACGTAAATCCAATATTGTCCCAATGTCTGCCTCCATGTGGTATTATAGCCCATTTTGCCTCTCGTTCCTTAGGGTTCTTCCCTTTTTTCCCCCTGAAAGGGTTTTTTCTATTTCTTGGGAGTTTTTCCTGATCCGATGTGAGGTCAAAGGTCAGGGATGTCGTATGTGTACAGATTGTAAAGCCCTCTGAGGATAATTTGTCATTTGTGATATTGGGCTATACAAAATAAACTGAATTGAATTGAATTGAGTTCCCCCCTTTCAGCCCCATTATACATCTCTTTGTTGAAAAGGTGTCTGTGGTCACTTGAACTAATGAATCACAGAGTGCAACAGACACCTCTAGGAAAATCGTAGTGGCATATTTATATTCATTTTTAATGAAAGCGACCAGGCAGGAATGTGAAAACCTGAACCATAAAAACATGAAAATATAATTGTGGTTAAATCTAGACTTACCAGTACTACAGGCAGTCCCCCCACCACAGAGTACAGTATTACTGGCTGCACGCGGCTGTCCTGTTCAGGTCCAGGATCTGGTTTGGATAAAGTCGGGTCCCTGCAGATGAAGCCCTGCTGTGCCGGACTGAAGGTGTCCGTGAACTCACAGTAGTACACCAGCATCACTGTAGCTGCTAGAATCACCACCTGAAAATACAACATGGTCTCCGGCAATCTGACTTTGCAAGGTACTGGATGCTGTTACCACGGCGATGAAGAATCCAATTTCCTGTTTTTGTCACAATAATCCAGTTTTACTCATTCCTGCTTAACATCCCCATTCCCATCCTGTCGCAATTGGGATGTATAATCCGTGTGAACAACTCTTGAAGGATGCTCCAGTGAAAATATCAAAGCCCAGATGTTAGTGACTCTACTGAAGATGGTGATGCTTTGCCCCTCAGAGACACTCAGTTGTTCCTCTTTTCTTTTGTCTGTGATGAGAGAGAGACCTTGTCCTTCCGCTCCTGTGAATCCCCTGAATCCTCTGACGTCAGTGAACCAGGGATGTCATTCTATTCCACTGAACAATCTGTAAAGAGCAGCGTGCAGTCCACTGAACACCAGCTCACATCAGGAGTTAGACAGAGTGGAGACAGACAGACAGTGGGACATTACAGGGTTCCTCTGCACGATTAAAGCTGTGTTAAAAGGCAGGTCCATTATTATTATTTTCTTAGGTTTGTCTATCATTCTGTAGCTTCCCAGTGGTGATCCTTATGTATTCAGAACATTCATATTTTGGTCGAACTACATATGTTTGAGTCAAAATGCTATTTCCCCAAGCGTGTCACAAATCGTTTGGCCACTTGACCTGAGGAAGTTTTCTGATCATACTACAGATACAGTATGTACACATCCTTACAGTCAGTGTATTACATGCAGTAACTTAGATGGAGGGCGACGCGCTCCCAGTCTGGAGAAGCCGACAGGAGAACACTAAGCAGAGCTCTGTGAGCTCAAATCACTGCTTTTGATAGACAGCCTTTCTGGCTGAAACTGAAGCATCATAATATCTCTCTTCATGCCACCAGACTGCCTCCATAAAAACAGTAATGTTTCCACACAGAACACGTGATGATAAACAACTTCCAAACATAGCCTTCCGTTATTGTCAAACTTATCACAGATATTTACTCAGTTGGAGCTAGTGTTCACTAGATTCATAACCTTATTGATTAGCTTAAAATATTCTTATTGGTAACCAATATAATTTTTGGTAAGTACTTCACTGCTCTTTGCTAACAGCTGAGTCAGCGTTTCCATTTGAAAACCCAGGAAAACATGGCTCATTTTAATGGATCTTTTATTTGGGTCACTTGGCACATGTGGCAAACATTATTATTATTATTATCATTATTTACACATCCAGGGGACACAGTGCAACAGCATAATGTGTACACTAGATCCATCCTGATAGAGGGACCCTCCTCTCCCTCAGGGTTTTTTGCGGAGTTTTTCCTGAATCGATGAGGTGCCGGGACAGAGGATATCATATGTATGATTATAAAGCCCTCTGAGGCAAATTTGTGTTTGAATTGTTAGCATTAATTATTAGTTAGTGTATATGTCTTCACCTGAACTATATGCATCCTATGTTCTCTCTCTTTTAGCTCTGGGGAACTATCTGACTCTTTCTCTGCTGCCTGCAGCTGCTGGAAACCAGGCGGATGTGAGTGGAGCTGAAACAACAACAAAAAGAGAGCTAAAAAAAATATCAGTGAAGGGAGAGTTATATGTGGATATGTCACCATCAACTTATGTAAAATGACTGGATGAGACCAAAAGCCTGTTTCACTGCATACATTTATTGTTGACTAATGCGGTCAATTGCAGATGTGTTACACATGTTATACTCAAAGAGTAGAGGTTCTGGTGGTCCTTGGAAAAGAGAAGCTATTAGCACCTATAGCCTCATTTGACCCCCCCCCCCCCCCCCCCCCCCCCATACACTTGGATGGACCTCCGTTTTTCATTCTTTTAGCCATCAGTCAAAACCTACGTTGCAGTTGGCTCTTTATCCCCTTTGTTTTTGTTTGACTTTTTATAACTTCTTTAGTTGTTTATATATTCAAGTACTTTTCTACACAATAAAAAGAATGAAGCTGTCAGTCTGTACTGATGGGAACTTGTAGGCAACAAGGTGAACAGAATGCATTATGGTTGGGAGATGGATGTTTGCATCATGGCTATGAAATCACTGCTGTAAAATGGGTATTAAAAGTAGACACAAGATGGATTAAAAAAAAAGATCACATTTATTCAGATGTATACAGTAGCATAGTTCGATCCCAGTGACTGTCACTAAAGACTGATACACCTTGGAGTTCTGATACAAAAGCATTGCTGCCCTCCAGTGTTAAGACCGAGACATGACATCATAAGCTCTCAGTCAAAGCTTAGGCACACATCTGACAGGACGACAAGTCTTAAGTATTACATTGCACAGATTGTATAGCTTCAACACAGTGCACCGAACAGTGTGTGAGGAAGTGTACCTCCCACACCGAGCCAGTATAAGGTGACTGTAAACCAGTTAACAGGTACATCTTCTCCAACTAGAACCAGTGGCCCTGTGAACACACATATGTGATTTCAACCCTTTAGATATGAATGAAAAAGAACATTTGTGTTGCTGACAACACAGGTTTGATCTAATTCCAGTCTTGCATATGATGACCATCATCAAGCAACCGGACTGCAGTGTTCTGGGAAAACCCTCCGAGGTTAAAGCTCTCCTACGATACGGTCATTTGGTCTAGAATGAGCCTGAGCTGGCAGACAAAGGATGCATTGTCATTTAAAACTAGACAAACAGTAGCAGCACGCCCATGAGTCAAGGCCCCATGGGAGCGTACCTTTGCTGATAGCTCACACTTTGCAATTAGAATTATTCAACAAGTACAGAATGTTTCATTTCTGAAATCATGGTAAACAAAGTGTCTTCTGATGTTTTATTGTTAATGCAGTTCTTCTGTCCATGTTGGGGCGGTGTAGAAATGACAGAACATTACTCTATGATCTATTGACTCAAACCTTCTCCAGAGCAGGTTAGCGATGCAGTGTGGGTTACCATGGTGATCCTCTTAGTGATACAGACCCCAGCTCTCAAAAATAAAACTAACTATAGGCAATATTATCGAGTCAGTCATGACGGGAGCATGTACATGGTAAATAAACTGTACTTGTAGAGATCTTTTCTCAAAGCGCATCAACACTACATGAAATCATTCACCCTTTCACACACTGATGGGAGGAGCTAATATTCACACACATTCACACACCGTGTGCACAGCTACAGGAGCAATTTGGGGTTAAGTGTCTTGCCCAAGGACACATGGACATGGGCTAGCGGAGCCGGGGATCGAACCACCGATCCTCTGATTGAAGGACGACCCTGCTCACCACTATAACCCTAGTCAGCACGCTTGCAGAGCCACTGCTTCATGTGAAAAGATCCAGACAGTCATCCAGGTCTGGCACCAGGCTGGACCTGTCACCATGGCGACAGTCATCCAGGTCTGGCACCAGGCTGGACCTGTCACCATGGCGACAGTCATCCAGGTCTGGCACCAGGCTGGACCTGTCACCATGGCGACGGTCAGCCCGATGGTGTTGTTCTCTCTTCCACCTCCGTTTATACACACTTGTTTTCTTCTCCTCCTCCTCCTTTTGTTCTTCTTCCCCCCTTTCTGTCTCCAGTCTAGCCTCTTGTGGTTTGGGTGAGACGGGAGGATTTGGGATTTGGAGTTTTACTGTAGTTAGAGCTGACTGGAGATTCTGGTAGAACCTGGAGATGAACAAATATAAATAAATAAATCAGAGCTGCCTGCAGCATGTTTGAATTATGATGCCAACAATTAGTGAGAACTAATCAGCGAGTAGGAGACCGACCTGTGGATCCGTCTCTGGTTCTCTTCCGCCTTCTGATTGGCTATCCGAGTAAGGAAATGGATGTACTCCTGTTCAACCAGGAGCTTTCCTTCGTGGCTGAGAGGAACTTCCAGGCCGTGGGTGCTACGGACCGCCTAGAGGGACAAAATACAGTCACTCTTTTTACACAGTATATGCAAGCAACACATGCAGCAAAGCTGTGTTGCTTGTATTGTCCAAAATTGAATATTTAATGAAATCTCGTGGTTCTGATAGAGTTCTGGAAGCCCACCGTGATCATCTTCCTGTCTTGCTCACAGTGAGACCAGAGTTCCTGAAGCCAGAGTCGATGGCCACTGAGTGCTAGAGGAACAAGACACACGTTGGACCCTCCCTGACAAGCCCATGTTCACACTGTACTGCTACGCTGCATGTACATACACACCGTGATCGTTCAACACACACGCACACGCGCACCATCAGCTGAGCGTCTTCCAGCCGCCGACACTGAACGTGGAGCACAAAGGGCTCAAACTTAAACACTGCATCTCCTCTGGACCTGGCCAGACATCTGCGAACACACAGTGGGCTCTGGTTGAGATCACATCCACATCACGAGAGGAGAGAGCAGCTGTGCGGAAGTCCAGCACATCTCACCAGGTCCTCCGACTGGCATTTCCGGTGTGAGACAAACAGCCAAACGCAATTCTGTTTGTGAACATCGCTGCTCTCTGGGGCCTAGAAGGGAGGACGCGAGAGGGAAAGACTCAGACTACGTGCCGATAACGTAATGACCATATCACAGTGACGGAAGTGTCCACGCCAAAGGAATGTTAGCTTGTTAGCCTGAGCAACGCCCCCTCACCCCGTCGATGAGCATGACTCTGCCGGAGCAGGAGCTCGTGGTGAAGTACTCCTCACAGCTGTTGAGCAGAGACACCACGTGGACGATGTCCTCATCCACGCTGCCCTTCTTACTCGGGTCCAGCTTGTTCAGACATTGCTTCTTCCACTGGCGGAACGTTTTCTCCATCGCCATGGCGCCCATTACGTGCTATACTTTGTAAACATCAGCTAGCTGCTAGCCCTGCTGTCCCACGCTGTTGTTTCTCCTTCAGCGGCCAAGATATCTCCGCTAATGGCTTACAGCGCCACCTGCTGTACCGGAGGCGGCACTCCGTTTCTGGGGTCATATTTGATCTACAACTTACTCATAAGGCCTCTCAGGAAGCCGTGCTCCATGTACACGACCATGTATGGTACTTGCACATTCATGCATCATGATTGGGAAAAAAACTAATGCAGACCAACAAAGATGGTGATATTACAATATATAAATTTGATCCAATTTAATTTAGATATTCCTTTAAAATGGAATTCTTCTAGAAACATGTTGCACAAGTATACAATAGACAGAAAGCTATATTGAATTGAATTGATATGAGAGTCAGAGAAAGGAGAAGAGGAAATATAGAGAGAGACAGGGAGAGAATGATAGAGGGAGATGAATGAAAAGAGGAAAGATAGAGATAGAGAAAAAGAGCAATATGAAGAGAGAGAGAGCGAAATGGTGGAGATACAGAAAGAGAGAAGGAGAACAAGTGAGATAGTCTTTCTCTTTCTCTTCTCCTTTCTATATATTTCCCTCTTTTTTTCTCTCTCTCAGTTCTCAATATATCCCTTTCTAGATCTCTTTCTAGCTATATAAAGGGAGAAAACGATCTAGAAACACTAACTCTTCAACATGTACCTCAAAGGAGTGTTGAATATGAAATCTTCTCCAGCAACAAATCACATCTTTATAGCACCATTTTCAATACAATTATCCTTTAAAATCTAAAATCCACCAAAACTCTGGCTTTGACCAAGCACATGAAAACAGGAAGTGCTTCCTGTCCTCCACTCTGCTCTTTCTGCTGCATTAGATTGACACAGTTTGGCTTCTCCTACTATCAGGTTGGGTAGCTTCCACTTTGAGGCGATAGCTTTTTTATAGCAGACTCCTAAAATGAAGGTAGTCTGAGACCACGTTTCACCAAACCGTCTAAAAACAATCTGCAGAGCATTAAAAAGGTAACAAAGTCTTTTAGATTCATAAAAACAGTGAAGAACTGTCTCCACAACCTTGACTATAAACAGTATGGTTAATAACAGATACAAGCATTGAAAGCAATAGCACCATGTAATGTCCTCCACTCTAAGTCTCCACTTCTCCTTTTGATCAGAGATTTGTATAAAAGTCCACATCCAGCTTTTGTCTCCACACCGTTTAGTTTGCTCTTGTTAAATAGGTTTACAGTGTGTGTAAACAGTGTTTCCTTTAGCTGTGTACATGTCCACAAGCTTGCAGTCTGTTCCATGTAATAAGACTCCTCAAACCACATGCAGATCTGGAACAAGGCCCCGTTCTGGAAAAGGATCAGTCACATCAGGAGTTTCCTCTCCTCTGCCGTACATCTTGACCCTCCTCCTCAGTCAGCCTCTCGGCCCACCTGCTCAGGATGCTCCTGCTCTGCCGAATGGACTTCAGCCTGAGAAGAGAAGTCAACGCAGGTGCGTCTGTCAGACCAGGACCAGCTACATCCACCACCTTCCTCAGGGTGGTGGTCCCAGAGGAGCACAGCATGCTGCTGAGCCCTGGTGTCACACTGTCCTGGACATCCATCCTGGTCCCGTTCACTAGAGGTTCCTCCAGTAGCCAGTGCAGTGGCTAGCTGCAGTCTCTTCCATTTAAAAGAGTTCCACAGTTTAAAAATTGACTGGTAAAAAGGAGACAGTCCACACTGTTTTAAAATCCATTAAAAGGAGTGCAGTGTCTACCCCCAGACCAGCAGGCCTACCTTAAAAGGCAGCTGGTCACGTCCCTCCACACCACATCTGTCGGACCTGTCAGATTTCTCTGACAAAAACTGGAACCTGAATGTTGCCACTCTGCCTGTCAATGTGGACCAATGTGGGTTATTGATCACCCATTCTTCTTCCAGGTTACAACTGTTTCATTCTCACTTTTTTGTTTTTTTTGTTTAACTGTTTCATGTCTCTTACCCTGACCCCCTTGTTGACCTGACCTACCTGCTGGACCCCACCTGTCCCCTCCAGAACCGGCAGTGACGTGTCTTTCACCACCACCATGTTCACCTTCTCCACGCTGTCGAGAAAGATCACCACCGCGCTGTTCATGCGAGCAGCGGACTTCACAAGAGGACCCACCAACCGCCCCACAGCCAGACTGCAGTCCTCCACTGAGCAAGAGGACCCACCAACCGCCCCACGGCCAGACTGCAGTCCTCCACTGAGCAAGAGGACCCACCAACCGCCCCACGGCCAGACTGCAGTCCTCCACTGAACAAGAGGACCCACCAACCGCCCCACAGCCAGACTGCAGTCCTCCACTGAGCAAGAGGACCCACCAACCGCCCCACAGCCAGACTGCAGTCCTCCACTGAACAAGAGGACCCACCAACCGCCCCACAGCCAGACTGCAGTCCTCCACTGAGCAAGAGGACCCACCAACCGCCCCACAGCCAGACTGCAGTCCTCCACTGAGCAAGAGGACCCACCAACCGCCCCACGGCCAGACTGCAGTCCTCCACTGAGCACGGGAAGCCTCTGTGTCAACCAGCTCAGGTCCATAGTCCAGTGTAGCACGCCGCGTAGCACGCCGCGTAGCACGCCGGCCTGGCTGCCCACACACACACAAGAACCCAACAAACCCCCACGTGCACCTAGTAACAGCACACTACAACACCACTGTGACACTACAACATACAACCTCCATGCTCACACTCAGAGAGAGAGAGAATAAGACAAAGAGACAGAGAGACAAAGAGACAGAGCGATAAAGATACATAGAAACAGAGAGAGAAGACAGAGGAGACAGAGACAGGCAAAGAGAGAGAGAGAGAAGACATATGAGACACAGAGAGAGAGACAGGCAGAGAGACAGAGAAACAGACAGACAGAGAGAGAGAGAGACAGAGAGAGAGAGACCATTATCCCCTATTGGACTGGCCCAGAATCTATTAGTGACAACAGAGCAGAAAACAGTTGACACAGAATAGTGACAGAGTACAGTAGAGGATCTCTGCCATGAAGACATCATGAGGATCAGACCCCAGGTCAGTGTCACTCTACTCTCTGTCTCTCGTTGTGTATGAACTTCAGCTTGTGGACAAACCAGCCGCACGGGTCTCAAGTGTTGGGAGGGAAATCGCAGCAGGTCCGTGGACCAACACAGTAATAACTTTTTCCTCTCATGATGTCTCCGTTATTTTGGGTGATTATTGCAATCTTAATGATCGTTGCAACCCACATTGCATTTAACCTTCAGCAGTGTTCATGCAGCTGATACCTGTTTGGAGTCCTGCTAATAGCAGTTTATTCACACTTCCCCACTCTAAATAGAAAACAGTGTGCTCATTGCAGACAGAAGGGTCCAGATCATTTCATTTGAAGTCATTTGGGATATTTTGTGACACTTCATGTTCTTTAAATCAGAAACTTCAGAAAAGTGTTCAGGGTTTTTAATGAATGTATTCTTGTCAGTGTGACACCTCATTTAGCCAGTGGTTAAATAACACGTGTCACCAGTATCAGGTTGAATGAAAAGTGTATTAGTGTGTCTCCTATTGCTCTGTCTGTGTTTCTCATCACATTGTGATCAACCTGTTTTAAACAGAGCTTCACGTAAAGTGACCATCTGTGTCTCAGTGTCTTATAACCCAATATCACAAAGCCTGCCCCACAGGGCTGTACATAAAAGAGTTGCCATCTGTTTTTCACACCAACATGCAGAACAAAGTGACATGAAAACCACAGTCATCTTTTTGCAAAACAGGGGTTCATATTTTCCAGCTGGTGTAAAGCCTGTCACTTCGCCAGAAGGGATTTATTCATATTTGATGAATAATTTAATATCATTCGACAGTTCCGCCCCCCCCCCCACACTTCCCCACACACACACACTGACATTTGTTAACTATTAGCCAGTTGTATTACATTCTGTACCATTTTGTACCAACACAGGAGTTGCAATTCTATCACATTTTAAAAAGCGTCATAGTTAACTGTTATAACATGCTAGTGCTACTGTTACTAGTGCTATTGTCCTAATGGTCATAGTTAACTGTTATAACATGCTAGTGCTACTGTTACTAGTGCTATTGTCCTAATGGTCATAGTTAACTGTTATAACATGCCAGTGCTACTGTTACTAGTGCTATTGTCCTAATGGTCATAGTTAACTGTTATAACATGCTAGTGCTACTGTTACTAGTGCTATTCTCATAATGGTCATAGTTAACTGTTATAACATGCCAGTGCTACTGTTACTTGTGCTATTCTCCTAATGGTCATAGTTAACTGTTATAACATGCCAGTGCTACTGTTACTAGTGCTATTCTCCTAATGGTCATAGTTAACTGTTATAACATGCCAGTGCTACTGTTACTAGTGCTATTCTCATAATGGTCATAGTTAACTGTTATAACATGCCAGTGCTACTGTTACTAGTGCTATTCTCCTAATGGTCATAGTTAACTGTTATAACATGCCAGTGCTACTGTTACTAGTGCTATTGTCCTAATGGTCATAGTTAACTGTTATAACATGCCAGTGCTACTGTTACTAGTGCTATTCTCCTAATGGTCATAGTTAACTGTTATAACATGCCAGTGCTACTGTTACTAGTGCTATTCTCATAATGGTCATAGTTAACTGTTATAACATGCCAGTGCTACTGTTACTAGTGCTATTCTCCTAATGGTCATAGTTAACTGTTATAACATGCCAGTGCTACTGTTACTAGTGCTATTGTCCTAATGGTCATAGTTAACTGTTATAACATGCCAGTGCTACTGTTACTAGTGCTATTCTCCTAATGGTCATAGTTAACTGTTATAACATGCCAGTGCTACTGTTACTAGTGCTATTCTCATAATGGTCATAGTTAACTGTTATAACATGCCAGTGCTACTGTTACTAGTGCTATTCTCATAATGGTCATAGTTAACTGTTATAACATGCCAGTGCTACTGTTACTAGTGCTATTCTCCTAATGGTCATAGTTAACTGTTATAACATGCCAGTGCTACTGTTACTAGTGCTATTCTCCTAATGGTCATAGTTAACTGTTATAACATGCCAGTGCTACTGTTACTAGTGCTATTCTCCTAATGGTCATAGTTAACTGTTATAACATGCCAGTGCTACTGTTACTAGTGCTATTCTCATAATGGTATTTACTGTGTAGATTTAACCGGACTGTATTTTGTCCTTAACAAAAAAGACGTGACAACAGGTGACATCAGCAGGTCTTATCACACACACAGGCACTATTTTTGGTAGTTACTTTTTCATCATGCAGTCACTGCAGTCTGGCAGTGGGGCGGTTGGTGGGTCCTCTTGCTCAGTGGAGGACTGCATTCTGGCCGTGGGGCGGGTGGTGGGTCCTCTTGTTTGGTGGAGGACTGTAGTCTGGCCGTGGGGCGGTTGGTGGGTCCTCTTGCTCAGTGGAGGACTGCATTCTGGCCGTGGGGCGGGTCCTCTTGCTCAGTGGAGGACTGCATTCTGGCCGTGGGGCGGGTGGTGGGTCCTCTTGCTCAGTGGAGGACTGCATTCTGGCCGTGGGGCGGGTGGTGGGTCCTCTTGCTCAGTGGAGGACTGCATTCTGGCCGTGGGGCGGGTGGTGGGTCCTCTTGCTCAGTGGAGGACTGCATTCTGGCCGTGTGGCGGGTGGTGGGTCCTCTTGTTCAGTGGAGGACTGCATTCTGGCCGTGGGGCGGGTGGTGGGTCCTCTTGCTCAGTGGAGGACTGCATTCTGGCCGTGGGGCGGGTGGTGGGTCCTCTTGCTCAGTGGAGGACTGCATTCTGGCCGTGGGGCGGGTGGTGGGTCCTCTTGCTCAGTGGAGGACTGCATTCTGGCCGTGTGGCGGGTGGTGGGTCCTCTTGTTCAGTGGAGGACTGCATTCTGGCCGTGGGGCGGGTGGTGGGTCCTCTTGCTCAGTGGAGGACTGCATTCTGGCCGTGGGGCGGGTGGTGGGTCCTCTTGCTTAGTGGAGGACTGCATTCTGGCCGTGTGGCGGGTGGTGGGTCCTCTTGTTCAGTGGAGGACTGCATTCTGGCCGTGGGGCGGGTGGTGGGTCCTCTTGTTCAGTGGAGGACTGCATTCTGGCTGTGGGGCGGGTGGTGGGTCCTCTTGTTCGGTGGAGGACTGCATTCTGGCCGTGGGGCGGGTGGTGGGTCCTCTTGCTCGGTGGAGGACTGCATTCTGGCCGTGGGGCGGTTGGTGGGTCCTCTTGTTCGGTGGAGGACTGCATTCTGGCCGTGGGGCGGTTGGTAATTCCTCTTGTGAAGTCCGCTGCTCGCATGAACAGCGCGGTGGTGATCTTTCTCGACAGCGTGGAGAAGGTGAACATGGTGGTGGTGAAGAAAACGGTTCTGGAGGGGACGGTGGGGTCCAGCAGGTAGGTCAGGTCAACAAGGGGGTCAGGGGGAGGTAGGTGTAGCACAACAGGACGGTCAGGAGGGTACTGGAGGACAGGTGGAGGTCGGTAAGAGACAGTGTGAACACTTGCCAACAACATCAACAAGCAGGACTTCGCTACGCCTGTGTCACTTCTCGCTAGTGTTTCCGTGACAAAGGGTAGCTTGGAGACCTCATCAGGGACTCCTCCTGGGGAACGATGTTGTATGTGACCCTGTCACTGGTTAGTCATGTATGTGAAGACTCCCAGTTACAAGACTTCCCAGTACAAGGTTGTGCACTGTGAACACATGGCTTAAAAGTTTGGACTGGACCCGTAACTCAGCAGATTTAGGTGATAATTCATCACTTAGAGTTGGGATGATTTGTGTACCATGTGTTATTAGTCTTATTTGGGGATTCATCTATTTTTTTCATGGAAGACATTTTGACAGGTCACGGGCAGTAAAATCACATGTGTAAATAGTGAAATGGATAAAGGCTGGATTCCATTTAGCAGCTTCAGTTTCAGGGACCTGCAGATGTTTTGAGTTGTCAAGAAGTAAAAGCACCAGTGTTACTGCTCACTGACAAGGTTTTTGTTCCATTCAAGAGTTGTATTCAAGTGAAAAAGGCATTTGGTAATATTTGACAAGTCTTTGAAGTTAAAATATAATAAATCTAGAAGTGGATTTTCTCATTTCTAAGTTCTGAAGTGTGAACAAACTATAATAGACATAGTTTTCTCTGCTGTGTGTATTACTTAAGGACAGGTTTAGTTGTATTTAGAACATTGTGTCGGGGTGAGAAACGGTAAAAAAAGGCACGCACATCCCACAGTAACCAGCAGGATGGGTGCTGGATCAAATCAAGATATAGAGAGCTGAATCAAAAAGATCTGCACACCAAGCAGCTTCATTTAAAGGGTTTTAATGCAGTGTTAGGTTTCCAGCTCCATGACTTCTGATCAATACAAATAATTATATATATAAATCATATACACTGGTAATATATCAAGGCGCATATATTCCATATATAAAAAGTACAGAGACATGTATGGTATCTAAGCTAAAATACTAGTATATAAACAAAACATGTACTGCTTAGGTAAAAAGGCCCATAACAGGCCATGTATACTAAATGTATACAAGCACATGTGATATACCTACTCTGTTTCATATTATCAGTTCAAATGTATAGAACATGCATTAAGCGCATACAACCATTTATGCAAAGAAATGAACAAATTAAACACCAGAATCATTTTTCAGGTTTTCCGTTTGTTTTGATTTAGCGTTGCTGATAAAATTAGATACTGTCAAATAAACCATTATAAATTTCGATTATAAATGAAATACAGTTTATAGATTACATTGGCCATATTCACTTAATGAGCTTGATGACAGCATAGAGGTGGGGGTGATTGACAGGACTGATCTACCAACACCCTGCCAACATATTGCAGGCAGTGGCCTGAGGCCCTAACATGGCCCCGTGCGTCCTGGAGGCTGAGTGCCCCACATATCATCACGAGTATGGCTCTGTTGTGCTAAAGGGGGCGTTCACATACACACGCACGCTCATGCGCCCTACCCGTGCGGAAAATAGGTTTTTAGCACACTTCTGCCGTCACGCCCATCGATCGGTTTTGGTTTTCCTCCAAAGGTTGTATAATGGTAAGACGTATCACTCTGTTGGTGAAATCCATGCCCTACACGCCGGGTTGAAAATGTGAATGTTAACTAAATAAACAAAGAGTGGTGTACAAAGTTTGGGCCGCGGGTTCGATTCCCGGTCGGAGCGGTCCTTCTGTGTGGAGTTTGCATGTTCTCCCCGTGGCAGCGTGGGTTCTCTCCGGGCTCTCCGGCTTCCTCCCACAGTCCAAAGACATGCTGCAGGTTAATTGATCTCTAAATGTCCCATAGGTGTGAATGTGAGAGTGAATGGTTGTATGTCCCTACATGTGCCCTCGATGGACTGGCGGCCTGTCCAGGGTGTCCCCTGCCTTCGCCCTATGTCAGCTGGGATAGGCTCCAGCGCCCCCGCGACCCTAATGAGGATAAGCGGTATTGAAAATGGATGGATGGATGGATGGTGTACAAAGTACCCCAAAACAATACTTGAGTAAAAGTAAAGATACCTTACTGGAAAATGACTCCAGCTAAAGTGAAAGTCACCTCTGAGAATACTACTTGAATACAAGTCTTAAAGTATCTGATATTTACTGTACTTAAGTATCAAAAGTAATTCTCTGATATTAAATGTACTTAAGTATTGAAAGTAAAAGTACAAGTAAATGCTGTTAATAAAAAGCAAAGGGTCAGAGTTTTGATAATGATGAAGTTTATTCTTTTAAGTACTGTGGCCACCATGACCAAGGACAAGGAGTTGAGTTGAAAATAAGTTCAACTCAGTTGGCTGCGATCCATCCAGAAGCAACAATGTTCAACATAATATTGTGTACATACGTATACTTTTGCATCTACTATGAACTTATCATCATAATTCTGCTAAAAGCAATATGACACTATGAAGGAGTTGTAACAGTGCGTTTAGAGTGTTTTGAGAAAAGACACCTGCCTTGTAAACTCCTCTGGGCCTGATGTGAAAACAATAGGAAAAGGTTTTGCTCAAGCTGGATCTGCAATAACTCGGTCTGATGATCCACAAAATAACTCAAATATCAAAACATGATCAACACTAAAGCTGCACCGAAAGTAACAACCCAGTCATTACTGGAAACTGACAAATGTCCTGTTCATCATCAAATGTAATAATTCAGTCTTGTTCTTTTTGGGCTGAAGACGAGTCCTGCGTTGCTAAATAGCCTTTCACAGGTAGCTGAGGCAGGTAGAGGTGTGTTCATCTTCACATGTAGAGGTGTGTTCATCTTCACATGTAGAGGTGTGTTCATCTTCACATGTAGAGGTGTGTTCATCTTCACAGGTAGAGGTGTGTTCATCTTCACATGTAGAGGTGTGTTCATCTTCACATGTAGAGGTGTGTTCATCTTCACATGTAGAGGTGTGCTCATCTTCACATGTAGAGGTGTGTTCACCTTCACAGGTAGAGGTGTGTTTATCTTCACAGGTAGAGGTGTGTTTATCTTCACAGGTAGAGGTGTGTTCATCTTCACAGGTAGAGGTGTGTTCGTCTTCACATGTAGAGGTGTGTTCATCTTCACAGGTAGAGGTGTGTTCATCTTCACATGTAGAGGTGTGTTCATCTTCACATGTAGAGGTGTGTTCATCTTCACAGGTAGAGGTGTGTTCATCTTCACATGTAGAGGTGTGTTCATCTTCACAGGTAGAGGTGTGTTCATCTTCACAGGTAGAGGTGTGTTCGTCTTCACATGTAGAGGTGTGTTCATCTTCACATGTAGAGGTGTGTTCATCTTCACATGTAGAGGTGTGTTCATCTTCACAGGTAGAGGTGTGTTCATCTTCACATGTAGAGGTGTGTTCATCTTCACATGTAGAGGTGTGTTCATCTTCACAGGTAGAGGTGTGTTTATCTTCACAGGTAGAGGTGTGTTTATCTTCACAGGTAGAGGTGTGTTCAGCTTCACAGGTAGAGGTGTGTTTATCTTCACAGGTAGAGGTGTGTTTATCTTCACAGGTAGAGGTGTGTTCAGCTTCAGACAGCTGCATGCACAGCCTGCACACTCCAATGCGGTTCAAACCGTAATTCTGCGCTCTCGTGGCTCTCACACCTCCTGGTGTGGTGGCTGACATTAAGTCGGCCAACGTTAGCCAACTTAGCGCTAGCTAACGTTAAGTTAACTCTAACGCTAGCATTGCAGCATTAGCCAACTAGTGCTGCAATGATTATAGCTAAGATGACTCAAATCTCACAACTGTCAACACTTCCTCAGCTCACAAACTCGCTAGTGATCTGTCTACTACACTGATTGTCTCATTTGATTTACGGTAGCTAGCGAAGGTTAGCCAAACATACACCATGTATAGCTACATTAGAAGATCAGACACCTGTCTCCCCCCTACCTCCTCCGCCAGAGATATACTCCAATCCGGTGAGAAGCACTTGTTTGCAATAGCGCAATAAAGTGATTAACCCATGATTTAACTTCAAGCTAGCACCACTGATTCAACCTGCTTGTTGGAGTGGCCTCATGATTATCTTTTTTCTAAAGATAGATTTGATTTTGTAGCGAGTAACAAAGGTTTCAGGGGAAATGTATCGGAGTCAAAGTATCAGTTTTCTTAGCAAAATGTAGTGAAGTATAAGAAAGTAAACAGAAATATAAATAGTAATGTAGTAGTGTATTTCTACTTCGTTACTATACACCACTGTAAACAAATGAACTAGGCAGAGAGTTGCGGGTTCTTTTTATACATTACAGGCTAATGGAGAATGGATATTACAGGGCCGGTCCAGGAGCGATGGGTGTGAGGGATCCCAGACGGGACCTTTTTCTAATACCAACACTGCTTTCACCCCTCCAAAATACTTCTAAAGTATCTGAAAACAACAATTCATTTTATTATTATTATATATTGCTTTACATTTACTAATTAAAAAAAACAAGTTCACAAATGTTAAATGTAGCCCAATCTCAACAACGGCATGGGAACTTGACCAAGAAGTGAAAAATTGTCTAAAATTGAAATATAATTAGTAAAATAATTATTTGACACTTATTTCATTAAATAATAAGTGTAGCGCAACAGACACATTTCAGTCGATTCCAAGACAAGTATTAAGGTTTCTTACCTAGTCTTAGTCACCCACAAAACAATAGATTTTAATGGAATCGTTATTTACTTTTCACTACCAAATTTAGTAAGGAAAGCAAGCTATGACATCTTATTTAAATGTGTTAGTGGACAGTAAACTGCCACTAAGGCTGTATCCTACACCAACAAAACAACAGGTTTGACAATCGGCTCCTGGTCACAGAGTAACTCCCAACAGGCAGGACAACAACACACACCCCACCCCACTCTCTCTCTCTGCCACTCCAGGTACACTGACATGTCCCCCCACCCCCATTGGTAGCTAGAATCTTTCATTTGTTCTTATTTCCTTCCAAGTGCCCCTGTAACAATTTACAAAGAGAACAATTCACTAAGCATACATAGTTCACAGAGTGGTCTTTGGATCTTACGTAGCTCAAGTGACTGAGAATACAGTATGCCTTAATTTGGTGCAGAGTGAGACGTCATTAAGTGGAGCTCTTCTCATGTATCTCCTCCATTGCTAGCTGCCTGGCACCTGCTGCTGCGTCAAGTTTGGGGAAATTAGCCGCTATAGACCAGATGTGTTATTATTTTTGTAGTATAATTCTACCATCAAATGTAAAAGCAAAAATCCTCTGTAAATAACGGTAACACCATTACAAAGGTTTGCACACATGTTCTTTAGAATGCAAAGGGGAGTGATTGAATACAGAGGAAAGAGTGCTGAGAAAGAGCGGAGCGCCTTTGTTTTGAAAATCCGTCCGGGAAACGTTATTGATTCTTGTGGCTTAACGACGGTCACCTGCTGGCTGCAGCAGAGCAGAGCGAGGAGAGTGAGTGGAGAAGCATCAGTTACTGCGGGGACTGAGGACTCCTCTCCCCTGATACATTTCCAGGATGCATTTTAATGTCAGCACACAGGGCCAACAGTTCTGGGGGAGACAATGCCAGTGTTGCGCCGTCACCATTTTTTGAAGCCCCACAAAACGCATTTTAGAGGCGTCCACGGACACGTCACATAGTAGGCATCGACACTTCCAGCTCACCTCGTCGGGCGATGGAGATCTGCCGTTAAAGGGCTTGGGGGAACCGGAGTCCGTCGGAATTTCGTCAAAATTACGACGGGAATCAAGTACGGCTCCCTGTCTCCCGGTAACGGGAGAGACCACCGGCCGCTCGTTATGTCTCGTGCTAAGGAGCGACTGAAAGGCGGGAGTGAGACCAAGGACAGCGTAACTCTGCTGCCGTGCTTTTATTTTGTAGAGGTGAAATCTATCTATCTATACTCTATCTATCAATCTATACTCTATCTATCAATATGTCTATCTATCTATATTCTATCTATACTCTATCTATCAATCTGTCTATCTATATTCTATCTATCCATCTATCTGTCTATATTCTATCTATCTATCTATCTATATTCATCTATATTCTATCTATCTATCTATATTCTATCTATCTATCTATCTATATTCTATCTATCTATATTCTATCCATCTATATTCTATCTATCCATCTATATTCTATCTATCTATCTATATTCTATCTATCCATCTATATTCTATCTATCTATATTCTATCTATCTATCTATCTATATTCTATCTATCTATCTATATTCTATCTATCTATATTCTATCTATCCATCTATCTATCTATATTCTATCTATCTATCTATATTCTATCTATCTATATTCTATCTATCCATCTATCTATCTATCTATCTATATTCTATCTATCTATCTATATTCTATCTATCTATCTATATTCTATCTATCTATATTCTATCTATCCATCTATCTATCTATATTCTATCTATCTATCTATATTCTATCTATCTATATTCTATCTATCTATCTATCTATATTTTATCTATCTATATTCTATCTATCCATCTATATTCTATCTATCTATATTCTATCTATCCATCTATCTATCTATCTATATTCTATCTATCTATCTATATTCTATCTATCTATCTATATTCTATCTATCTATCTATATTCTATCGATCTATCTATCTATCTTCTATCTATCTATCTATATTCTATCTATCTATCTATATTCTATCTATCTATATTCTATCTATCTATCTATATTCTATCTATCTATCTATATTCTATATATCTATCTATATTCTATCTATCTATCTATATCCTATCTATCTATCTATATTCTATCTATCTATATTCTATCTATCTATCTATATTCTATCTATCTATCTATATTCTATATATCTATCTATATTCTATCTATCTATCTATATTCTATATATCCATCCATCCATCCATTTTCAATACCGCTTATCCTCATTAGGGTCGCGGGGCGCTGGAGCCTATCCCAGCTGACATAGGGCGAAATTCTATCTATCTATCTATATTCTATCTATCTATATTCTATCTATCCATCTATCTATCTATATTCTATCTATCTATCTATATTCTATCTATCTATATTCTATCTATCTATCTATCTATCTATATTTTATCTATCTATATTCTATCTATCCATCTATATTCTATCTATCTATATTCTATCTATCCATCTATCTATCTATCTATATTCTATCTATCTATCTATCTATATTCTATCTATCTATCTATATTTTATCTATCTATATTCTATCTATCTATCTATATTCTATCGATCTATCTATCTATATTCTATCTATCTTCTATCTATCTATCTATATTCTATCTATCTATATTCTATCTATCCATCTATATTTTATCTATCTATATTCTATCTATCTATCTATATTCTATCGATCTATCTATCTATATTCTATCTATCTTCTATCTATCTATCTATATTCTATCTATCTATCTATATTCTATCTATCTATATTCTATCTATCTATCTATATTCTATCTATCTATCTATATTCTATCTATCTATATTCTATCTATCTATCTATATTCTATCTATCTATCTATATTCTATATATCTATCTATATTCTATCTATCTATCTATATTCTATATATCCATCCATCCATCCATTTTCAATACCGCTTATCCTCATTAGGGTCGCGGGGCGCTGGAGCCTATCCCAGCTGACATAGGGCGAAATTCTATATATCTATCTATATTGTATCTATCTATATATCTATCTATCTATCATCTATTTTCTATCTTATCTATCTATATCCTATCTATCTATCTATATTCTATCTATCTATATTATATCTATCATCTATATCCTATCTATCTATCTATATTCTATCTATCTATATTCTATCTATCATCTATATTCTATCTATCTATCTATATTCTATCTATCCATCTATATCTATATTCTATCTATCTATCTATCTATCTATCTTCTATCCATCTATCTATCTATATTCTATCTATCTATATTCTATCTATCTGTCTATCTATCTATCTATATTCTATCTATCTGTATGTCTGTCTATCTATATATCTATTTATCGGTCAATTTATCTATCTATCCATCTATCTGTCTATCTAACTATATTCTATCTATCTATCAGTCAATGTATCTATATATCTATCTATCTGTCTATCTGTTATCGATTCATCAGATCAGAGGCACAAGTGGAACTGACTGTTTGCAGGCTGCTGTCTGTTGGATGTGGTTGACTGCTGTATTGTGTGGTTCACTGACTGTTCAGCTTCTAAGCAACCACAGCTTCTAAGCAACCACACTGAATACCACAATCAGGTTCTGCTGCTCATAATGAAGTTATCATTATGGATCCTTGACCAGCCTGTAGTATGCAATAGAGATGACACGTAACAATGAGCCAGTCCTTTTGTAATCTTGGTATGTATGGCAGTGATCCTCAGAATCGGTATTCACCTCGTCCCTGTTTACCCTGTTCTTTTTTACAGCCAGTGACACTGCCGTCTCAGGGTGTCATGATTCCTTGTGTATATGTTACAGACGTTTTGTGTCGGGCAGGATGCAAAATGTATACGGCTTGAATAATAATAATAATAATAATGTATAATGCTCATCATTCGTGTATCATCCGCCAAAACACCTTGATAGGAAAAGACTAAAGTGAGCCACATTGTTCATAGACGATTGTGAATCAACTATCCACACATTAACTTATACTTCGATATCATGCCACATTCACAAAATGTGGACACAATTTAATCATCATTATTCCACTGTCTCGGTCATTGTTCCTCGCCCCCGGACTAAATCCCATACAGTGATACTTACAGCACTTTAGTTTGGCTTTCTTGAAGAAATGTTACTTTCTTGATGCTTGTTGTTCTGAGTTTGTACTCGTGGTTGAATGCATGCACTAATGTAATGCATTTGGTTCCTACGCCGCCATACTGAAGGCTCCACAATGTGCACTTATACATTAAAAATAATTATGAAATGTATTAGTAGCCTATCAGTAGTAGTAGTAGTGGTGGTGGTAATAGCTGTGGCCGTGACCTTCAAGGATGACTTTTGTTTGGTCATAACCTAGATTTCGATTATCATATTGAAATAGGAACACTGGAACAGAAGACTCGGTTCTGTGTCACTGCAGAGTTTCTGACAAGCCTTGATGAATGAGGGCCCCAGTCCAGTTTCTTCTTGTGATTTTGCAGTATTTTAGTTAAAGAAAGTTCCATTACTGTTCTGTTTTACTTTAAGGACCATTTCAATCAGTGTCAGCTTAATCTTCATGTACCTGTCATGGACAGCATGCTTACACATTGTATTACACAAGATAACATAACTTGAGTTCTCTTCCCGATAATGCAGTTAACCACGGGCTGATCAGCAACAACACGTTTTGGGTCTGACTTCCAAATTTCTGTTTTCAAAGATTGAAGTGGTAGGAATGATCAAAGGTCTCTCTGTATTGAGTCCTGCTTGCATCATCAGGTGTTGAATTTGGGGTTAGAGTGTACTGAGTGTACTGGCAGGTCATACTGCAACAAATACAGACAGTATCTTTACAACTTACAATTAACTGATTTACCAGGCAACCTAAATTGCTGGAATATGTATAAATGAAGGCATTTACATGGTTCACAGGGACCATATCGTCCGTGATAACTTAGTCACTTAAAAAGAGTGTCAAGCCATTAAATATTGCATTTTGTCGTCTCAAAGTCAATGGGATTTTTGAATGGGCTT
The DNA here is from genome assembly GCF_009769545.1 of Cyclopterus lumpus. Lineage (NCBI taxonomy): Eukaryota > Metazoa > Chordata > Actinopteri > Perciformes > Cyclopteridae > Cyclopterus > Cyclopterus lumpus. The sequence continues at coordinate 1,714,738 of NC_046982.1, read as the reverse complement.
TTAGTTCGATCCCTGATATACGATCTGTGGTTAACACAAGCGTAATAGATTGTTCTTGTACTACACAAAATATGTCATAAATATCCCACTTTTTTATTCCAGTTTTTACGTAGTAGCTAATGTAAGTAGCTAAATGAGACTACAAACCGTCATTATTTTTGCTTCGTGGTGGTGACATGATATCATGGGATTGTAGTTTTTTACTTTATTGATTTGCAACATTGCCAACAACTGCCCGCCAGAGATATTAAATGGAAATCTACCTCAGTGTTACAGATCTAGAAACATCTCTGGGGCTTGACACATTTCTATCCAAATCCTATTAGTCTACAAGCTAAAACACAATAGTAAAATGGAGGGGGTTTATTGATATGCATCCTTTCGATGGATTTACAATGACTTCTTAACACATGCTCTAGTACTTGGGGTGAAGCAGTAAAGCACGTTGTAGTAAGTAAGCCGTTGCCACCTTTGGAGCAAGAAGGCTGAAGGCCAAGTTTGGTTTTGCGGGTCCGGTCCGGTGTACATGCTTAAACCAGTTTGATTTATTAAAAGGCGATTGAACCTGTATTTGTCATTATGACATCTTCTAATTAAAAAGTAGCCTACATCAGAAACCTGTGCCGATGGCGTCACCTTTTAAAAAACGACCTATTTTTTAGGTTTCTGCTCGAAATATCTAGTTTATTGCAGCCACCTGTTCCTCTCAAAGTTCAGCTTTAATGTCACTTTGAAGTTGCCAAGTCAGAAAATCATCACAAGAAAAAGGATGATGAAGGAAATGAAGTGGATATGTTAAAAACAAATGTATTTTTAGGCCTCTGCTCGAAAATTGCATACCCAAACTAAAAAGGGTGTATCTCTGCAACCACAAAGGCTATTTGAATAATGTTGGTGTTATAATAAAGGCAACCCATATGAGCTTTTGTTCAGATGTGTAAATATTAGTATATTTGTTACTGGTTAAGAGTAAATAAAGATGAAACACAGCAATAATTTAATTTGCAGGTTCGCCTAGGAAAAAAAAGCACTTTCAGGATGATTATCTCTTGGAAGGATGCTGAGCAAAGGTCAAAAAACACAGAGATCATATCAACATATGTGAACAGTCTCTGCCAAGTTTGACTTTGAAAAAGTGAAGCAGAAAAAAGTTTGAGTTTCTAGTACAGATAAACTATGCAAAATGGACATTTGGGCACCATCTGTGCAATTTGAATTTTCTCATGTACCAAACCATATATTTCACTTGTATATTACTTGTGTTCAATACATCCAAATACAGCACTCTTTGTTGATTAGAAGAAGAAAACATTTTTTTTTTTTAAAAAAGCCACATTTGCTGACTGTAAAGCAATGAAGCGTTTCATGTTGCTGTGTTCTTTTGGTTCTTTGCTCATCTCTGTGATGCTTTGGTGCATCACAGAGATAATCTGTGTTGAATCCTCTTGCTTTTTGCTATCTGGCTTTTTCTGATAGCACCGAGCTACGGGTTGCTAGTTCCGAAAACGTGCTGAGTGGGCTGACTCCTGACAAAATGATGATTATGATATTTTAATAATTCTTTTAGTTGATGTTTGAGTTGTGTTGAAATGGCTTACTAATTCATGTTTATTGTAATGTTTTACACAATTTAACCATAATGTGTACATTTCACCCCAATTGGGGGGCACGGTTTTCCAGCTTGTATTGTATTAGTACTGAGCAATATGGTGATTACCATAATATCATGTGAGTTTATGAACAGAAAAAGGAGCCGTGTGCAGTCTCCTGCCGAGTCGAGTGTGCTTAACGTAAAGTGATCAAAAGAGAGTAAGAGAATGTAATTGAGACGGTTAGCAATAATCTTACATACATATGAATGTTGCTCTGTTGCGAGTACAGAATTACCCAGATCATCCAGAGATTGTCAGTGTGCCCACATAGAGCATGCGCACTATCTTAACCCTCAGTCCAGCCTCGTTCTCGGGCTCATTCAAACAAACAGAGGAAGGAAAGTAACTCTGCATTCAGCTATTATTGCATTTTACAACGTCGTGGACTCTCTTCCCCAAAGTAAGTCTATGGGGGAAAGTCTTTTGGGGCCCAGTGGCATCGCGTGATGGACCAGAAAGTTGTTAATCCACACTTTGGCCAATATTTACAATTTGCTTCAAATCCTGGCACTCTTCCTTAGGGCTCGCTTTCCACTTGCTGTACAACAACAACCTTGGCCCAGGCTCTCTTAAGGTGGACTGACCTTTAAGGTGGACCATCTATTCTCATTCTAGTTGCAGGCTGCTCCTCTGAGTTTTGGTGGACTGGCTGCTGAATCAAGTGCACACCTAGTAGTAAAATTTTGTATACCGGTCTGGTCTGGTGGTTGATTTCATCTCAAACCGGTTTGAAATTTAACACTAACTCTAAATTTATTGGTAACACTTTCCGCTATATTAAGCTACAACCCACTCAATGTGGCTATGTGATGAGATTAGCGGAGGTATATTTCGCAGAAACCTGAGTATGGTTGTTCTGCCCTCATGGTGTGTGTAGGTGTGCAGAGATGCATTGAGTGAAACCCACTTCCAATCAAGGTTGAAGACAGCAGATTGCCCTTGGCCATTAAGTGAAAAGTGAAAACAAGGAAAGTGAATTCGGTACAGAAGGGTTGTTAAATTAGTTGCATTGTGCTTTATGCCGGGAAGACACAAAGTATCAACAGTGAAGCTCAAGTCCCCATTGCACAGCACAGTAAATATACATATAGCGTCCACAAGAGTGAAATACATATCAGGGATATACATCTCCCAACAGTATTTCAACAGTTACTCACAGTGCTGCTTTAGACAAAGTGAACAGCTGTTCATGTAAGGCTTCGACAAGGGCATTTGGGGAGTTATTAAAAGATTTGTGTTAATATTTGCTCGAAAACATATCTGACGAAAGGCTGTATGCTAACAATTCCAGTAAAAACAATAGGGTTCCCGCCAGGTTATTGCAAGCTCAGAGACAGTTTTTAGGAGGCTTTTTTAACTAAAATGTATTATGCAAGTTGTGAAGTCCTTTAAGGAATAACTCATTGTGTAGGTCGTATGCATTATATTAGCGAGTGTGCGAGAGAGCGAGGGAGAGAGAGTGTTTGTGACTGCCGTGAGTATCAAGTTAGCATTAATGTTATAGCAGTTTAGGTTATTTGGCCTTTTTTTGCATTTAAATACATGCTACAAATGATCAAGACCCAAGCCAAAATAGTTGTTTATTAGTTGTTTATTACCCAACCCTTGTCAACCTAATCACTACACACTGTGTCTTGCTTGCTACCTGCTGATTAATGTTAAGCGGTTAGCCCTGAAGTTAGCCATAACTTCGGCCCGGGCTCACTGATCTAAAAACAAGACACTTGGCCACAAGACCTTCCAACGTTTTAGCGGAAACCATGAACAGCAGCTGCAATAGAGTAATGCCAGTAGCGGTGGTCACTGTGCTAGCAACAGAACACCCAACTGATGTCAACTGCTGCTGGCAGAATAACTGTTCATGTTTGGTTATAGTATAAGATGTACCACTGCCGGCCATTCAAAATACAGAACACTGATGTCATGGGTGACAGGTGCAGCCGTATCGGCTCTCTGTTTAGAAGCACTTTTACTGTCACTTTTGATATTTAAATGACATTGTATGTATTCACAAATATGCTGAAACTGCAGCAGCAAGCAGGGAAGACATTCTTCTCCCACTCCACATCACTTGGCTAGTGTGCAAACCAGTTGGCAGATTGGCGGTTAAATCCCCGCTTCCTCCAGAGGGTAAAGGTATTGGGATATGTAGTGTGCCCACCAAGCAGGCGACATTTGTGGTTGTACAAAACAAGTTGATATCTTGTCTTCTTGGCCAGACATCCAGCGACGTCCAGAGTTAGTTGATATATGACGTTTCGACAAAAAGATATAGCGTTGAGTTCAAACTCTATATCGAGGTTGTGCTCATGTATCGTTATAGAGTCATTCTGATGTGTCAGTATGGAGTGTTTCCCTGCCCACTGCTGGACAGTTTCCAAACCAACCTTCGATCCCACCAAGCTATAGGCAATCCTCTACATTAAGTAAACTGAATAATGGTTGAATGACTCAAGTCTGTTGGCACGTAGTTTTGTAGATTTGTTGCTTTTCTTAAATGTTGCAATCTTAACTGGAAACAGAGCATGTGATCAAGTGTCATCTTGGCCTCTTTTTGCAGAATTAACAAGTCTGGCCAGATGACACAATTGTACATCAGTAAATATCTATATAGAGTGTTTGATAGTAGGGCTGAATTTTCTTGGCTTTTGGTTAAAAAGAATGATCTGAATCATAATTATTGTGTGTTTCTCTTTTCTCTCGCTGACAGGGCTGCTCTGTTTCTCCTACATTTTCTATCTCACACACTGTCACACCATCCTACCCACCAACTGGCTGCTAGGCAACATGGCCCTCTGAATGGGGTGTATTTTTACATCTGTGTGTTCAGGGCTAGAGACGTTAAGAGGAGAAAAACATCCCTACTGCAGCCTGATTTTCTCTGTGTGCACAGTGGCTTTAGTTGACTATGGGTCTCACAAATTATCATGATTGTACTCACTTCATCAAATAGGCATGATATAGTACACATTGGCGGATTTACATCCTGAAGGTTTATAATTGTGCCAGTGACAGTCATGGCTGGAGGCATTATGTTTACTGGTTATCCGTCCCTCCGTCTGGCCCATTATAATAAGCACAATTATAATTAAAAAGGGAATTTGGGCAGGGATTAACTAATTTGAATGTGATGATCAAAGGTAAAAGGTCAGTCTGACCTTACAAAATTTTGTTTGCCATAACACAATAATTCATATACTAATTGTGACAATTGACCCCTCGCTAAGCTGCTACTCCGTAGCTATCAGTTACCGTGGAGCCCACACTGTCACTAACTGCTGTCCCTGAAAAAGAGATGTTAGAGAAAAGCAGATAGAAGGGTCTACAATATGTGTTTGAAGGATATATCCAGGATGTCAAACTGATTCAGCAGTGAAAACAAGTTAAAAAGATGAAAATACATGCTAAAGCTACAGATCACAGTGAAAAGAGAACCACCTCATCACCTGGAGATTGAGACAATGAAATATAGGAACGACACGTTTATTGAAAAGCTGGGTAGGTCATTAAAAAGCGTGTGTTTGTATTCAGTATACCTTCAGTAGCTAGAATAGCAAACAACTGCTAATGTAAGCTCCACAGGTTTTTAGGTAGAAACATAACAATTCAAAAATGTATATCTCCTTCCAACCTCTCCAGGTTTGGGGTTAGGGTATCACTATTACACAACGTTTAACCATGACCTGCTCCAAATCCACTAAACCAGCCTAAACATATCAAAGTAAATCACAGAAGGCCTCAATATGCATCAAACAAAGTACTTGTTGGGTCATCTTACATCTTCTGAAACCCCCTTACTGACAAGTTTTGCAACTTTCTGTAAAAGACTGAACAGAATAGACATCTAAATAACATCTGTCAATCACTCAATAATTATTCATCTGTCCTGACTGTTTCTGTGAATTTGGCAGTCTTTTGTGGAGCTTCTAACTAGGGTAGATACCACTATCAATGTTTGACAGTAAAAAAATCCCAATGTGGTCCCTGGTTATAGGTAGCTCCATAGTCAGAAATGTGAAGATAGCGAAGCCAGGGACCAAAGTCATATGCATCCCGGGGGCCAGAGCGGGCCACATTGAATCTTGTTTAAAACTACTGATTTATTGTGTCTTACTGAAACCTGGCTGAGCCATGAAAAATATGTCAGCCTAAACAGTGCCGTAACCGTAACACATGAGGCCCCCCTGCAGAATAACCCTGAGGGGGCGCCCCCCCCCCCCCCCCCCCCCCCCCCCCCCCCCCCATATGTAAGGGATAATGTATTGTCCGGCGGTCATTATCCAAAGATAAACGAACAGGACCCAAGCTTTTCTTTTGAGGGAAATTTATTCAATCAGAAAAAACAGCTCAAACAGAGAACAAATGTATTCCAACAGAAACAAAACATATGCTAGGGCCTATCAAACAGCTCAAACAGAACATATGTTACAACAACATAACAAATATGCCTACATATAGTCGATACACCGGTAGGCTACTTTCTACAGGTTTGCATTTGAATACACATGCGCGTCTTTTAGCAAATCTGTGTGCAAAGTCTTTAACCACGCTCTTTACATCTAAACTGACGTTTATTCTCTACGCTAAGGATGGCCAGACCTGACAGCCTCTCTTGTGACATGGAGCTTCTGAGATATGTTTTGATCAGTTTTAGCTTGGAAAATGACCTTTCTTACTTAACGGTTACTTTTATTATTTTGTACAGAGCCGTTGTCTTCTCAAAAGGGTTGCAGTGTTGGACAACATGAAATGAAGTTAAACAACGATGTGGTTGTGGAGATAATTAAGGAAACGTGTCCGATAATGGGCGCAGGGGGTATAGTGAGAGCATAGGTTTAATAAGGTTAATGTATTTTCAAGCACAACACATAGACAGAGCAGTACAGCTGTCAAAGTATAACGTTAGCTACGTGGTAATGTTAGCTATAGCAAACAGTACAATACCTGTCTCTTCTGGCAGATGAGTGCATCCTTCACCAGCTGGTCGAAAAAGACTTGTAATTTTGGGAAGTTTGGCATTTAATTCAGAAATGTTCTGTTTTGATTGCCGCTTTTGGGCACCACTTTTAAATGTGCGTTTCATTTTTCCTCAAGAGAAATTTCCTCGTAGTTCTCCCAGAATGCACCGCGGCCCAACAATAACACCAGTCCGCGTAGCAGGAGGCCCTAGTGGTTGCCTGTTACGAATGCCTTTACAACTATTATTTAAAACTTATAAAGCCAGTTTAAAATACTTTTTTTTATTGTGTAGCTTTATATGAGAGAGACAACTTTGAGGGATATCTTAATGTTATTACGTAATGTAATATGATTTATTTATTACATTATTCGGCCCAGATTCGGCAGCCATCATCAGCCAGAGTCGATGATGGCTGCCGATAAACCGGTTGCCATGTCTCAGACAGAATCTGCCCATGTCCGTAACAGCTACACCTGGGCCAGACATGGCAACAGTGAAATGTGCCAAAGGTGGCTCACATTTGGCCGCATCGAGCCGGAACACAGCCGAGTCAGCCGACACTTCAATACGGCCGAGTCCGCTGGCTAGTGTTGGATTAAAAAAATTAAATAAAATTGCCACGCGAGGCCCCCCCGCAGTGCGGGGGTTGCGGGGGTGATCTCTACGGGCCTGAGCCTAAATTAATCAACTCCTACAAGTCATATTAATACTCACATTCCTCGAGGCACCGGCCCGAGGAGGTGGAGTAGCAGCCATCTTTGACTCAAGCCTATTAATGAATCCTAAACCTAAATTAAACTACAACTCATTTGAAAGCCTTGTTCTTAGTCTTTCACATCCAACCTGGAAAACATTACAGCCAATTATATTTGTTATACTGTACTGGCCACCAGGTCCATATTCAGAATTTAGATCTACATTTTCAGAGTTTCTATCAAGGTTAGTCCTTAAAACTGATAAGGTTATTATTGTAGGAGATTTTAATATTCATGTGGATATTGATAATGATTGCCTTAGTACTGCATTTATCTCATTGTTGGACTTGATTGACTTCTGTCAGAGAGTACAGAAACCCACTCACTGCTTTGGCCACACCCTCCACCTTGTTCTTACATATGGCATTGACATTGAGCATTTGGAGGTCTTCCCACAGAACCCTCTTCTGTCAGACCATTACCTCATAACTTTTGAGTTCATACTCCCGGAGTGTACACCGTTAGTCAAAAGTTTCTACACCAGATGTCTAACTGACAGTGCTGTAGCTAAATTTAAAGAAGCGATTCCTTCTGCATTTGATTCAATACCATGTCTCAATGTGACGGACTCCTCTGCTAACTTTAGTCCGTCCCAGATTTATCAGATTGTCGATAGTGCTACAGGCTCACTGAGAATGACACTAGACTCGATAGCCCCTCTGAAGAAAAAGACAGTGAGGCAAAGGAGGTTTGCTCCCTGGTATAACCCTCAGACCCGCGACCTAAAGCAAACTTCACGAAAGCTTGAAAGCATATGGCGTTCCACCAATCTGGAAGAATCACGCTTAGTTTGGAGAGACAGCCTTAAAACATATAAAAAGGCTCTCCGTAATGCCAGAGCAGCCTATTACTCATCAGTAATAGAGACAAATAAGAACCCCAGGTTTTTCTTTAGCACTGTAGCCAGGCTGACAGAGAGTCACAGCTCTGTGGAGCCGTGTATTCCAATAGACCTCAGTAGTAATGACTTCATGAACTTCTTCAATGAAAAGATTTGAACTATTAGAGGCAAGATTGATGATCTCTTGCCCTCAACTACTGCCGATCTGTCATCAAGAGGAGTGGCCTTGGAAACGGCCGAATGCCCTGGTGTATATTTGGATAGCTTTTCTCCCATTAACCTAGACCAATTGTCTTCAACGGTTTCTACTTCTAAACCGTCTACCTGTCTCTTGGACCCCATCCCAACGAGGCTGCTGTAAGATTCGTGTTCAAAGCTCCGGGTCCCGTGGCCGCAGGAAATTCAGGATTCGAGTTAAAGTTTAACAATATTTAATGGCAAAGATAATACTCATGTAGCGTTCACGATCGTGGGGCCAGAAAGGAGGAACTCTCCACAGACGGAGTGCAGCTCCCAGGGAGCCACAGACCGGGGCTGTCTCGAGTCTCCAGACCAGTAGAACCATGTCTCCCCAGAACAAATGCTCGGCTATTAGTATGGTCATGCAAATGAATTCACACCTAAAGGATAGTTCCATTGGTCAGTTCAAAGGATGCCGCCATTCTGTTCGCTACGCCAATTAGTAAACAGGCGAGGTCAAAGCTCACTCTTCCGGTCAAGGACAGGAAGTTCCCCTTCACAATAAAACCCTATTATCCTGCCTTCCGAATAAAAGCAACACATTAGGTTTCAATCGGCATCCATTTTAACTATTGTCTAAACAATAAAACATTCATTCATTCTCATGCATCATACAGTTAATCATTACATTTGTCATTAAAACAGAATAATAAAACAGTGATCCTCTCTTATGTTTCACAATACATTCCTCCAGAATATTCCTCATAATATCCCAAATTAATTATCATATCTTTCTTTATGTATTAATTTAAAACATAAACTTCTCTTATCTACATGTGCAAATATATATAAAATCCACTACAACCTAACACTGCTTAAAGTCGTGTTGCCTTTAATTGGCACCTCTCTGCTGGATATTGTTAATGTGTCTTTGCTAACAGGGCATGTACCACATTCCTTCAAAGTAGCTGTAATTAAACCTCTCCTGAAGAAGCCCACTCTTAATCCAGAGGTGTTGGCTAACTACAGACCGATCACTAACCTTCCCTTCCTCTCTAAGATCCTTGAGAAAGTAGTCGCAAATCAGTTGTGCGACTTCCTACATCAGAATAGTTTATTTGAGGAGTTTCAGTCAGGATTTAGAAAACACCACAGCACAGAGACAGCACTGGTGAAAATTACAAATGACCTCCTAATTGCATCAGATATAGGACTCATCTCTGTACTGGTCTTGTTAGACCTTAGTGATGATAAAGGACTCATCTCTGTACTTGTTTTGTTAGACCTTAGTGCTGCGTTCAACACCATTGACCATCACATCCTATTACAGGGACTGGATCAGTCGATTGGCATTTCAGGTACCGCACTAAGTTGGTTTAAATCCTATATATCAGATCGATCTCAGTTTGTATTTGTAAACGATGAAGCCTCCATGACCACCAACGTTAACCACAGAGTTCCACAAGGTTCTGTGCTTGGACCAATTTTATTTAGGACCCAGGACCAGCTCCAGACACAGCCAGGTCCAATGGACCATCTGAGACGTGAAGTCACAACGACTCCGGGGAGGAATCAGATTTAATAAGGTGCAATGGAGAGAAGTAAATTCATCCATAAGTAGAGAGAGAAGAGGAGATAGGTGCTCAGTGTATACTAAAACATCCCCCAGCAGCCTAGAAGCCTATAGCAGCATATCAAGGGGCTGGACCAGGGCAAACCTGATTCAGCCCTAACTATAAGCACTCTTAAATGTGGTGACTGTTGAATGAACCTTCAATTAATTTCTCTTGAAGAAAACGTTAGAAAATGTGGTCTCACACGCCTCAGGGAACAGCTGATTTTACAGCAAGCTTCCAAGAAGTATTTGTGTAATATCATGTCTTACAAGTTTTCAGTTTATTTCTCCCCACAAAACCCATCCTTCAAAAATATAAAACACTATCAGCTTTGTCCACACACTTTAGGATCCTCCTTAACCCATACATGTTGGAGGATGGAGTCACAGGATGGAGTCACAGCCAATCATAAACCACAGTATTAAAAATCAACCATCAGTTGAACATGGTTGACAGTATACCCACTAAACATTAGCATGTTAACGTTGTTACTTTGAGCATTTTGCTATGCTGATGTTTGCAGTTATCTAAAATCACCACTGTGCCTTAGTATAGTCTCAGAGCTGCTAGCATGACTGTAGACTTGTTTGACTAATTATTGGTAAATGTGTAATTCTAGTGAGCACAAACTACTGGTGGGGATCCTGCTTTGCAGAGCGTGGGAACAGAGAGGATTTCACAGCCAATGACTGGTCTACATAACTCTTGCAGTCAGAAAAGCGTGCGCCATCACAGAGTTGATCATTTGAACAGCATGGAGGCAAGGCATGATCCAATGTTTAGGCAGTATCCATCATTTAGCAATTGTTTTTATCTTGCTAGTACAGAGTAGCACAGTGACAATGACATACTTTTCAGGGTTGTTATGATCATCTGTGCAGGGGTCTAAGGAAGAATTTGGAAATATTCAAGCAATCACTCGGCTTTCATTGCAGTTGAAGCATAACCTAACTATAGTTTTCTTTATAAATTAATGTATTATTGTTATACATATTGCAACATATTGTTATTGTTCATTTTTACTAGTTTAGTCTAAAAAGTTAGAAAATAGTGAATGAATTCTCACCGATATCATAGGAGAGTTGCAATCACTTCAATAGTGCTATCTAGTCCAATGACCACTCTTGCATCCTACACTTAAACCCTCCCTGTCATTCACCCATTCACCTCCATTCATATACTGAAGGCAGGGGTTAAGTGTCTTGCCCAAGGACGCATCGACATGGACTAGCGCAGCCAGGGATGGAGCCCCTGTCTCTATGTGGCTTACCTGACAAGTATACGGTTAATAGGAGCAACGAGAGGAGTGTTTTTCCTCCTGAGCATCTGTCCATCAGACACTACAGTACAAAGCTTTGGTCAAAATTTCTGAGAGCAATTTACCTCCATCTGTTCTTGCATGTTTTCATTTGTATTTTTGTTCGTATTGTAGCCATTGTGGTGCACTGGTCCGTGGTTGATTCATGATCAGTGCGGATCCCTCCTCACGGTTCAGCACGCACATGATGCACAGATTAATTACACAGACACTTAATTACACAGACACGAATAAATAAAGTTCAATCAGGAGAGGCTTGTTTAGAATTTAACAATACTTTATTACATATGCATAACATCTGAATAGTGCAAAGTCTTTGGCCATTGGACTCCATCATGAAATAGGATAATCAAGGGGTAGTGAGGTCAGATAAGGCAGAATCCCGAGGGGGATTCCCTTCATCACCACCACCACCGTGAAGGGAGTTGCTGTAACCCGATGAGGAAGGAGGAGCATGATGATGCTGACTGGAGGTGACTGGGTGGAGGAGGGTCGCAACTGGTTTGAGCTAAAGTTTTCACAGCAATATCAAATAGATATTTTGGAGGGAACAACGGCTATTTCCCAGATTCATTTTTATTAAAAAAATTACAATCTTTTATTTCCTCATCATCTAAATCTTGTTTTTTTGCAGATAATCCCTATAGATGACTACAACAAAGTAAAAGGATAACATTTAGAACTTTTAATGGTTTACACTGATTTCAGAGCAGTTCAAATTATTTTTGTGTGTAGAGCCTTGTAGATCAGCTGCTATAATAATACACCATGGTCAAATATTGAAGTGCTCCCGGGGACAGTTCCTCTAATGGCCACTAGTTTTTGGCCCGACTCCCTGACGGATCAGCAAACTTTCTGTTGCTGCCATAAAACAATTCAATGTATCTCGCTAAAATTCAAGCATGTCTTAAAGACATAAACACATGGATGACCTGCAACTTCCTGATGTTAAACTCAGACAAAACTGAAGTTATTTTACTGGGCCCTGAACACCTCAGAGATCAATTATCTGGTGATGTGGTTTCTGTAGATGGCATTTCCCTCGCATCCAACACCACTGTAAAGAATCTAGGCGTTATCTTTGACCGAGACTTGTCCTTTAACTCCCACGTTAAGCAAATCTCAAGGATTGCATTTTTTCATCTACGTAACATTTCAAAAATCAGGCACATCTTGTCTCAAAAAGATGCAGAAAAGCTGGTTCACGCGTTTGTTACTTCCAGACTAGATTACTGCAACTCCTTATTATCAGGCTGCCCTAATAAGTCTCTTAAATCCCTCCAGTTGATCCAGACTGCTGCAGCTCGTGTACTTACAAAAACTAAGAAAAGAGATCACATTACTCCTGTATTAGCTGCGCTGCACTGGCTCCCTGTAAAATCAAGAATCACATTTAAAATTCTTCTCCTCACCTACAAAGCCTTGATTGGTGATGCACCATCATATCTTAAGGAGCTTGTAGTACCATATTGCCCCACTAGAGAGCTGGGCTCACTAAATGCGGGGCTACTTGTGGTTCCTAGAGTCCTAAAAAGTAGGATGGGAGCCAGAGCCTTCAGTTATCAAGCTCCTCTTTTATGGAACCAGCTTCCACTTTCAGTCCGGGAGGCAGACACAGTCACCTCATTCAAGAATAGACTTAAGACTTTCCTGTTTGATAGTGCTTATAGTTAGGGCTGAATCAGGTTTGCCCTGGTCGAGCCCCTTGATATGCTGCTATAGGCTTATAGGCTGCTGGGGGATGTTTTAGGATACACTGAGCACCTCTCTCCTCTTCTCTCTCTCCTTATGGATACATTTACATCTCTCCATTGCACCTTATTAACTCTGCTTCCTCCCCGGAGTCGTTGTGACTTCACGTCTCATAGGGTCCATTGGACCTGGAGGTGTCTGATGCCTGGTGAGCTGGCCTCCCACCTTGGCCCTACTGATGCCCCACCCCCCCTCCTCTCTACCTCCTTCTGTTTCATGGATTGGAGTTCCATTCATACATTGTCATATTCATGTAATGTGTTTATGTAACTTTGTAAATGCTGTTCATTCTGTACACATGACATCTATTGCTTCTGTCCATCCGGGGAGAGGGATCCTCCTCTGTTGCTCTCCTGAAGGTTTCTTCCCTTTTTTCCCTGTGAAAGGTTATTTTTGGGGAGTTTTTCCTGATTCGATGTGAGGTCCTGGGACAGGGATGTCGTATGTGTACAGATTGTAAAGCCCTCTGAGGCAAATTTGTAATTTGTGATATTGGGCTATACAAAATAAACTGAATTGAAATGTCAAATCATAACACAAGTTACCTCAAGACACTTTTCACGTAGAGCACTGGGCGACAGTGGCAAGAAAAAAGGTTGACGTTATATGAATAAAACTTGACTAGATTTAAAAACTATTCTCCCATATCTTGTGTTGTTGTTTCTTTACTGCAGCTCCCTATCCTGGCCTCCTCAGTTGTCAGTCTTTATTTCCTCGAACTGACGGATATATTCCAGCCGGTGCATTCTGGGTACAGTTGCAATGACCGCAGTCTGTCTCTTCCCTACATCCTGCCCAGACAGGAAGTCTGCACACTGCCTCTGCTCTTCAGCTTGGCCTTCGCCGCTCCCACCGCAACTGTAAGTAATCCCCCCCACACATCTACATGTGGCTAACAGAGTCTGTGATTATTATCCTCAGAGGGCTTTACAATCTGTACACATACGTCCCAGGACCTCACATCGGATCAGGAAAAACTCCCCAAAAATGTAAAATTGTAAACTTAAAATAAACCCTGATTAAATGATTGCTAACTGCTAGTCCAGCCCAACCAATACAGTTTTTTTTCTACCCGCATTATGTTATCTGTATACAACTGGCAGACGATACAGAACAATAATTGCCTGATACACTAATGTGTACCAGGCAAATATTGTTCTGTATCGTCTCCTCTATACAAATGACTGAAACCGTGTTAGCGTTACGTGATGTGTAAGAAATCACAATACTCAAGAAAGCCAATTGTAATATCATCTTAACACACTATTTCTATCAGAGAGCCAACACATCTACTTCACCTCCTGTGCTTGTGTTTGAACTTCATTTTGACTTTTCACATTTTGAGATTAAAGCACATGTTTGTCCTTTGAAGCAGGAGGTTGACAGAAAGGCAAAACGTACGACGAGCTTTCTTCAGAGTATCTTGCAGTCTTCTTCGTCTGGGATTGAAATATCTTGATTTTGTATCAAATAACAAATTGAAAAATAAAATAATAATGCATATTAAATCTGCATTGCCAACAATCTTCTCTTTGTCTATTTCTGTGTGCAGATTCTTATAGGAGAGGCCATTCTGTACTGCTATCTCTCCAGGAGGTCATCGGCCTCACAGACGGAGGCTAACATCAACGCTGCAGGCTGTAATTTCAACTCTTACATCCGTAGGGCCGTACGCTTCATAGGTGGGAGGACACATGATGTACACACAACTGTGCATGTGCATGTTTTCAGAAATTGAGCCACAGAAACCGAAATAAACAAACGACAACAGTTCTACTAATCCTGTGTTTGCTCTTGCTTTTCACAGGCGTCCATATCTTTGGTCTGTGTGTGACGGCACTGATAACTGATATTCTCCAGCTGTCCACTGGTCAACACACACCCTATTGGTTGGATGTGTGTAAACCCAACTTGACCCACATTAACATGTCCACCTGTGATGAAGCTTTTATTCTGGAGGATATCTGCTCAGGACAAGATGTCGGGCTCATCAATGCTGGGAGGTAAGGCTTTGTTTGACTGTGGGCGAGTGTGGGAGTGATCTAGTGAGTGTGTCAGAGGATGTGTGTGGGTGGGTGGGTCATTCCTAATGTTTAGTTTTAGCACACTCACACACTCACACATGAACAGGCTATAATCTTCTTGTAGCTGGCAGTCCTAGACTCGTTTTCTCTGTTGTTATGGTTACAGATCTGCTCTCAGGACAAGTATTAAAACATAGAAACTATGGGCTACAAGTAGGACACTGTACATCATCACTGCCAAGGTCATCTGCTACATGGACCGGTGACAACATGGCTGTTTGACATATAACAGGTTCACTTAAAGCACCTATACACTCATCGTACATCCCCACAAGTGTTTCACTTATTGGCTGGTCCACCAAAAAGTGTGGCTTGTCAATAGCATGAGAATTGCCGGTCCTTGACATTAGGTCAGCCAGGGCCATACCACAGATCAGATCCCAAATCATAGTCACACATTGGATCAGCACAAAAGGAAAAAGGAAGCAAATATTACTTTTACAGATCCCTGATTACATTTATTTAGCTGTCGATCTATTTGCCGATCAATTATAATCCATATGGGCAGATACAGATCCCTTTGTTGTTTGATTATACAGCTGGTCTACAAGGATCCAAAGTAAGAAGGCAACAGTTTTTTGGGGGGAGGGGGGTTTGCTTTGAGGGTACTTTAACCCTTTGTTGCCAAAGTAAATGGATCTGGGTAGAATATCAGCCCTTCAGGAAGAACCCTTCTGGAGCCCCTATTTTGGACTCATGGTTTAATGCACTTATTGTAAGTCGCTTTGGATAAAAGCGTCAGCTAAATGACATGTAATGTAATTTCTTTAGAAAGAAAGAAAGAACACTTTTATTGATCCCTGTGGGTAAATTCTTCTCTGCATTTGACACATAGTTATTAAGGGAAGTGGGCTGCAGTGAAGCAACTGGGGGTTCAGTGTCTTGCTCAAGGACACTTCAACATGAACTATGGGGAAAGCAGGGATCGAACCGGGGACCTTGTGTACGGGATGACCACTCTCCACATGAGCTACAGTCGACCAAGCTCTAAACTCTAAGGTCTCTTAGAAGTTAGAAGTAGTCCAGCAGACTCCTAAGACTGTCCTGTCATTTTAAGTCTCCTTCATCAAGACACGAAACCCCACATGATTCTTAAGAAATCAAACAGTTTTAGCGGGGACTGTAGTCAGTTCCGCAGGAAGAAAAACCTCCAGTTCAACGGTTGTTGTCCAGCAACAGATGCTGTGTGTTGCCCAGTGGCTGCATGTCGCTCTACATGCAGATGTAACTTTTATTTGCTAGCTGCTGTCACTCACTAAGCAGTCTCTCAAGCAATGCTGAAATCATTACGTGAATATTTGGAAATCTGTGTTTGCTCCATTGCATGTTAAAGCTGAAGGCCCCTCCCATTCTGCAGCTCTCACTAGATGCCACAGTTTTCCTTCCCACTCCATCGTCAGCTTCGTAGCCCACGGCTTCTGTTCCCGTCCTCACCACATGTGTTCACTAAGAGTTCAGGGCCCTGAGTGTTTCCTCAGCACAGACCTGCTCTTATTGTATGGCAAACCCTGTCAAGATAACACTGCATGAATGACAACACCATATTGATGTTACCTGCCTCACTGTCATTCACTGAGCTAATCAACTGATTGCAACTTGGCAACCCAAGTGTGCTTATTGTGTTCAATGTTAATTAATGCAGGTTATTGAAGAGACAGGTGTGTGTGCCTCCCCCCTAGATTCTCCAGACACCTTGGGCACATAGAGACAGACAGCCATCCACACTCACATTCACAGACAGGGGCAGTTCAGAGTCCCACCTGGCAGAGCTACGAGTGTGAGAACAGACAGTGAAACCGAGGGAACGTGGATTGAGCACATTTATTGACTAATAATCTAGTAAAACGTTGATTTGTAACTGTTCATTTTAAAGTACATTTGATGTGTGTGAGAGAGAAAGAGAGAGCAAGACCTGCAGCCCTGTAATGTTTTGTCCCCTATTTGAGTGGGAGATCCTCCCACTCAAATAGAAGATCATTTTTTTAAGTTTCAAACAACTCATTTTATTATAGAAATACTCTCCGTTGTATTTAACATAACTAAGCAGCATTATATAGACAGAATATCTAGTTATCTACCACCATTTTCTTCTGAGACCGGCAAGTTGTTGCCATGTTTTTCTAGTTTGAGCTTCACAATCCAAACTGACAACACAGAGTTGTTGTTATTGGCATGTTGGCTCACTACGGTGCTCCGGCTGAGTTTGTGCATCAAGTAGCACTGGGCCGTTTCCTCACCCATTGTTCTTTGTATTTACAGCTACTAGATTGTGAAGTGCTCAGAGCAATCTTGTGGCATTAGATGGCAGAACACACACAGACCTCTCTAAAATGTCATTAATGTAACACTTTACCAAAAGGCTGCACACTGGCGCCTCCATCAAACCTTGTGACACAGCAGCAGGCTTCAGCCAAACGCCACACAGAATGTTCTGTGCCTCTGAACACCAGACTGGTGAGCTGTTCCTCACAGACTCTTGGTGTGCACAGGGAAATGATCTGGAGTATAGCAGGCGTTCTCAGGAGGCATCCAGAGCGCCTTCAAAAATCTTCCAAAAAAAGGAATAATATATATGTACTGTGAGCAAGGCGATATGTTGGCATTCTTTTTTATGCAATCACAACATTTGGATCTCTATGGATTTACTACAGTCAGTGTAACATCCAACATCACAACACAGCATGGACCACTGTCTGCCACAAATCTTTGCATTTAAAATATTATATGTCAATACTCAATCAATATTTCTCACACCCTGGCAAGTTACTGCTGCTGTAGCCTGAGAACATACACATGAATAGAGATCTATGTATTTGGTAGCACGCTTCAACAGGAGCAACAGAGTCAATGTAAACGTATAAATGTATGCTTTAGAATATTGAATAATTAGAAACAATTAATAACACACACTCCTTTTTTTATATATAGTTGCATGATAAAACTTTAGTTTATTACCAGGATATATGTTTGTAATAATACGACGACAAGGTAGCAAACCACACATCACGGGTTTAGAGTTGTTGCCCTCCGTTGTCCTTCATACACTGTATTTATAAAACACCTGCAGAGCTACCACACACACACACACACGCACACACACACGCACACACACACACACACACACAAACACGCACACACGCACACACACACACACACGCACAAACACGCACACACACACACACACACACACACACGCACACACACAAACACGCACACACACACACACACGCACACACACACACACACGCACGCACTCACACACACGCACACACACACACACGCACAAACACGCACGCACACACACACACGTCCGAGTTTCTTTGATCGTCACCTCCCTGTTGCAGATGAATATTCAGCATTGTCCTCAGCTGTCTGTAAATGATAATGTTGTCTTTCTTTTGTTCTTTATAGGAAGTCTTTCCCCTCCCAGCATGCAACTCTAGCGGCCTTTGCTGCTGTCTACATCTCAGTAAGTACACTCTCTTATGTAGACTGAGACTTGTAGCTCACGATGCCACCTAAAATCTAACACACAGAAACACAGACATTATATCTCTTGTTGGTCATTTACAAATGGTAAGATATCTAAATAGATCTAATTTAATCCCAGATGGGGACTGAACACAGTCTCACTAATCGGGGTTGACTATCACAGGTTTGGGATTATCTGTTTTCATATGGACATTTAAAAGATCACGATTGACTCGTGTGAAACCTTTTTGTTTCAGATGTACTTCAACACGGTGCTGACGGACTCTGCCAAGCTGCTGAAGCCTCTGCTGGTGTTCTCCTTCGTCATGCTGGCCATCCTGGCCGGGCTGACGAGGATCATCCAGTTCAGAAACCATCCTGTCGACGTCTACTGTGGATGGTTACTGGGATCTGCCATTGCTGTTTATCTGGTAACACTGTTAACCAGTCACAACCATTTTGATTAATAGATACAGGTTTACTGTGCATCTTAAAGATGTGTAGTATTTGTGGGCATCCAGCGGGGAGGTTGCAGACCAATCGTGTAGGAGAACTACGCTGGCCGCCGTGGTTCTGTGAAGAGGACCCGTTCTGTATGGAGATACAGTATATACTGTACGGCTTTACTAATGTAACAAAGACACAACCGTTTCTTATTTTCAGGTGATTATACTCTAAAGAAAACATACTTCATATGATTATATTCCATATCCACCAATAGATCCCTGTCAATGCTACAAACTGTATTTAAAACATTATGTATCTACCTTGTAACCTAAATGATTTCCTGTTTCAATATTGTTTATAGTTTTTAACCTAATTATTTTATACTTAAATGATAACCAACTCAAGGGCGATCGGTGCTCAGCTGCTAATATTCTTTCTGAATGAACGAGTCACCGAAGCTGTTATCTTATCAACAAAATGTTTATGTATTTATTAGTACCAACATCTTGAAATATGTCAATTCTGATATGTTCACATTCAAAGCAGATCAAGTAGTAATACGTGGGTGAGGCATTTCTAATATCTGCACCTACCAGACCTGTTGTGCACCAACCAACCCGCAACATTTTTAAGAACTCCATTAATCAACGAATCCCAAGCAACCATTATTATGCATACAATTGTCTGGACTGAGTTCTGACAAGGACACAGACATTGAATTTTAAAATTAAAATGTGTTTGTGCCAGACCAGGGTACACAGAACTGAGAGAGTATGTAAAGGTGGAAAAAATAGGGATTTTATTTACCCAATAATATTTACAATTATTAAGATGGGGAACTAAATCAGACCAAAGTGACACATTAGAATAAATATATAAGTTTAACATATTTGTGCTAAAGCCTACACACACTCAACAGAACTTAGCATAAACAACATTGTGTGGGCTCTATTGAACAAGAGACACTGCCTTCCCGCCATCTTTCAACTGTAGGATATAAACCATGCTGGTGAGTCCATAGTTGATTGGACCTCTCTCCTCAGTGGTGCAGATATAGTGTCTGCTGAGGACACCCCTCTATCTGTACACAATGGCACAGTCCAATTATCCAGGCCAGTCTACTTAGGCATGTGTGCTGCAGCAGCGCTGTCTTTTTTCAGCCGGATGTTAAAGAAATAAGAAGTGTGCTAAACAAGTGTCTCTACTTCCTTTATCATGGTGTTAACAGAACTGGGAAACATCACCTTCACTTTGCCAGGTTGCTGTTCCAGCCGTCAGTGTTGTAACCCAGTTTAAGGTGTGACAATATACTATTGTAATGCATGCCTATCAGTCAAGAAGAGTATATTGCATCCATGATTTTGTGCCAGTTTGTATTTAAAAGATCTAGCAAGTTCCTCCAGCAGGCATGTTATGCAGATGTCATGTACTGGCATTGGTTCATTGCATTATTCAGTGCAGTTTTATAGGCTGAAAGTAGACATGGATGTTCAACTTGTGTAGAAACTGGTGAATATTTGCACAATATATTTGATACCTCCCACACGCCTTCACCCTCCAGCCCACACACACTAGGACAAACAAGTCCAGCCTCCACTCAAACAGCAGCACTGAAGCAGAAACACACCAACACTAGCCTGTTCAGCTGCCTACATCTTTGCTTTTCTGCTTTCTCCTGCGGGAAGAAATGTTGGTTCCCGATATACGAGGTTGTGCTCTGGAACGTTTGTTAACACGGTTCAAACTAAATACATTTCACCAGTGGATAAACGTAATTATTGACCTGGAAAAAGGATATTTGTAGTTAACTTAAGTTTCAAGATGTTTATCCTCCCTTTATGTGGCTCTACACCTTGGAGAGATGATGATTACTCACATTTCTTCTCCAGCAATCATTTTGCACAGTACAGGCTTCACAGGGCTATTTTAGGGTTCTTTGTTTGGCAGTGCATCATCTATCATCAGAGTAGAAATTAAAAGACAAGTAGACGAATTGAGACTGATAGGCAGCCTCCACTTGTTTCTGTGCTGCAGCATCAGTACTTACACAGCAGGTTTTGATCAGATGCTTTTTGTGTTTTGTTGGTTTTGTCCCTGCTCTGCCTGTAGCGAGATAGGGGTGGTACATGGGACGAGGTAAGTTAAGTATCACAACTAATATCACATATTGTATAGCAATATAGTGCGTTGCAAATAACTATCAATTATGTGTCCACTTGACAAAGAAATGTCAAGTCAGCCATGTTATTTGTTTGTTTGGCGTCAAACACCTGGAACGCTTGGAGGACTGAAGATGGAAATTAGAAATTGCAACCTCTGATTTGTCTGGAATGTAGCATTAATAGAATTGTGCCACCAAGTGTTTTTTTAAGCAGTACACTAAACAATATGACAGTACTGTGATGAACCCCATCAACGGTAGTGTTTAACATGGATGCTTCTCACCAAATGTATCAAAAACGTTATGTCATGGTTGAAAGTGGCTCAAAATGTCATGTACTGTTTTAAATCAGCCCTAATCTTGCAAGACACATTATGAGACATAGTGGACCGTTTTGGACACATCTACTGCACGTTTTGAAGTAACAGAATGTTAACGTCTCTAACCCCTTTAATGTGTAGCATGACAATCGCAGCACAAGCCTGTTCTCTCCTTTTTGTGAACTGGAAATTAAGTCATTATCTGGCGATGGAAATGGGCATCTATTGTACTTCTGTCCATCCTTATAGAGGGATCCTCCTCTGTTGCTACCCCAAAGGTTTCTTCCCCTTTTCTCTCAAGAAAGTTTTTTGGGGGAGTTTTTCCTGATCCGACGTGAGGTCCTGGGACAGAGGATGTCGTACGTGTACAGATTGTACATTTTGGGCTATACAAGAGTGTGTTGATGAAGTATTAAGTTGTTTGTTTTAATCATTTAGCAGCTGGCTAGTTAGCTGACTAACGTACGCTCTAGTTATCAAGTACTAAAAAAGCACCAGGTACTATCCACAACTTCAGTGAGTGGAGTAGGGCTGTGCTGCACCATGCAGTGGAAGTGAGGTAATAGAGTCTGAGTCCTGAGTAAGAATGTGTTATTTGTGAAATTATTGTGCATAGCCTCATAGTATAGATGAGTTAGAAAAAGCTTACTGTGCCTGGGATGGATATTGCCTGATTATTTAGACTGACCATTATCCTCCAACTTGCTGTTTCCTAGTTTTAAAAATATTAATTTGTACTGTATTTAATTACAATTTACTTTTGATGATATTTAGGTAATTGCATCAATTGAAACCAATCAATTTTGATAGACAGTGAAATTAAAACTTTTTAAAGTTCTAAACCTGTCCCTGTGATTAACTCTTGTTTTATGCTCAATATGTATTTTTCAAAACCCCTCTCCTTTCCGTTGCTGTAAAACATGAACAAATGTAATAACTCATGTTGCACTTGGGGAAAGATACATAAACGTATTCATTCAAATGTGATTAAGGCTGTCTATCTAACCCCGCCCTTCATACAGTATAATACCGCACTTGAATTTGAACTTGTGGGTAGCTCGTGGAACAATATCGAAAGGGGAGATGTGTGTCTGAATTTCAAAACCAAAAAATGTAGATGAGTTTTAATTTGTTCATTTAACCCTGAAGCTTGATGTACCATAAGACTGGCTCGCCCCTCCGAGGTTGTCCCGTGCAGTGGGTTTTTGATTACATGTCTGACATGTCTAACTACGTGGAGGCTGATGGGCGAAGACCATGCTGTGGATGTAGATGAATCTTCAATAAACTGCCCACTAGAGTTTGGGAGAATACCAGTTTGCCTCGAAGAGAAACCCAGAACAGAGTATAACAAATCCAAACGTTTCCTCATCACGATTCCATGTTAGTTCAGGTCTGTGCGACCTTGTGAGTAGAACGCAGAACTGGGGCTTCACCCTCCTCCCCCTGGTCTATCAAGGCAGGTGACCAGGCCACCAGTCCTCTGCAGCTCACTTGCTCCATATCTCTCATGATATTACTACAGGTCTGTATTGCATTGCCATATTTGCTAAGTCATTTCTCTGGAACAATCTAGTCATTTAAGGGATTTGATTTAACCCTCAAACTAAAGTCTGAACTAAATACATCACTGAAGATCAGGACACTAACTTTGGTGTGGGACCTAAGAGCTGACATGAAACTGGATTTGAAAAACTCTTTTATGCTTATGTCTTTGCTACATGCTCCTCTGTGTCTTACTGTGTGTGCGTGTGTTTGTATGCAGGGTGTCTATGCAGTGGGGAATTTCCACCCCAGTGAGGATCGGTCAAGATGTCGAGCACCTACCCCTACCCTGAGAGAGCCCCCCCCCTCTTCCCTACCCAATGTCAGTCAATCAGCGATTAGCAACAGCCACCAAGGTAAAACCACGCCGGTAGTCTCTTAGAATTATAGATTACATCACCCTGTGATGGTAGCCACAATAATACATTTCCATCAAAAGAAAAGAAAAGTCCCAAACGTTTGGGAAAGCTAATGAGCAGAGTCACATTGAGTACAATACACTGAGGAGAAACACCATCAAAACAGAATCAAAGGAGAAAATACATATTTGCCCTGAGCACAGAGATATACAAATGTAGGTCTTTGCTGTAAATCATTTATTCTGACTTGTCATGAAAAGTATGGCCATTGTCTCTTTAAGCATAGTGGGATGCTGGGAGAGCTGAAGATATTGAAATCCCTGGAGTTTTAATCTTGGCTAATTTACTTCACTTTAAGTGTTGATGAACTCGTTAAGAATTATTTTAATTAGGCCTACTTCTTTTCAGTACAAGGCTTACTTTGTCTGGTTTCCATTAGAAATTATAGATTTATTGTTGATGAAATCTTATTTTAAATTTAAATTTGTATACGTTAATATAGTACTTGAGGACAGTATTGCATTTCCATAAACTTTGGGGACTTGCTTCAGATAGTTGTTAGTGGAGCCCCTGTCCCTTCAGTAATGGAGAAACTGTGTAAGGTCAGGGGAAGGTTTATTTTTGACATGCTCCGTTTAGGATAAAGCCTAGCTCCAGAAAACTATTTAGGCTCTGGAGTCATGGCGAACATCTGTGGACAAATCAGGTTTACCTGGCAGGTTCAAAGCCTTGATCTACCAACATGACATTCCTTCCATGCATCCTCTGGCCTTTGATGATCTTTGAAGTCCCATTAACTTTGAGAGGAGCATTAGCCATTACCTTGACACAGATGGCTGAAGTCTCAGCAAAGGTACCTCTACTGCCACCACACCAAGCACACGCATGATGGCCAGAGAAAGCAGCCTCCAGTAGAGCAACTCTAACAACCTCAGAGTCTCAAAAGAAAGCATTGAGGTGAGAAAGCGGAGGAAGTGAATAGGAAATTACGACAGGGCAAACAATTGTACAGGAGGAGGTGCATGAAGGAGTTGAAGAGGTACAGTAAGATTGTTGGCATGAGTTAGCAAAAAGCATGGACTTGGTGGAAAGCAGCAATGGTGCGTAAAGGCTGCATGGCCCAAACTGTGGAAAGCATGCCCCACCACATCAGCTTTCTGGTCAATGATGTATAGCCAAGCTAGTCTAACCTCTTCACCTGGAGCAAACCCCTGCTTGCCTGCTGTGCCTAGGAGTTGGGATATTAGAGTGCATTCTAAACTGCAGCCCTAAAGCCCTGGTAGAAGGCAAGGCAGACCTTGGGAAACAGCTGAAATCTCCACTGGCGATCACTGAGCTCACCCTCTGACCTGACATTGTCATCTGTTCAGTGTCAAGTGGTCATGCCTAAGCTCACTATTGCTTGAGAAGACCAGACAGAGTAAGCCAAGTATGAAGACATGGTGGAGGAACCAGGGGTGAGGCGCTATACAATGGAAGAGGGATGTAGGGGATTTGCAGTCTCGTGAGAATAACAGGTATTTAAACAAAAGCCAACAATGATCAGGGGTGCCACCAAGGCAGCAGAAAGATCCTCTAGATGTCTGTGCATCAACAAAGTGAGTTGTGGAGTGTACGTTCTACCTGGACACAAGCCAGGGCTTTATTGACCCTGGTGGGGTAGTTTGGGTGAAGGTGTCTGAAGCCCTGAAACACAAGATTGGTTAAATTACTGATCATGTGTCCCAGTGCATCCGAAGATGCTACGTAAAGAATGATCCAAATTGAAGTAGGAGAAGCTGAGGTTCCCTGACTTTAATTCCCTCTTAAAGGTTAATCTAAAAAACTAGTGGATCCGACATTTCCTACAATGCAAATCAAATAACGTATTTCATTATACCCTCCACCCTTGGCAATTGTCCACACTTCACACTTTCTGTTTGTAAGGCAGATTGGCTCCTATAACATCTAACTAAATGCACCTTTTTGGCATATAAATACTTGGATGGGACCCCACCTTTTCAGAATTTAGTTCAGCTGTTATTACAATGAAGACACATATCCTCCTGCAAACACTTTTAGATCTAGGGGTGAATGGTGGTCTAATTGTGTCGATCAGAGATTTTCTGTCGGACCATCCACGGTGTCCTAATCATTTGCTTAAATGGCAACGTGTCAGTATTTTTGTGCATATATACCAAGGAAATCAGAATCCACTACAGAGGTTGCACCTACTCCAGCAGCTTAATGACTTCTGGGTGAGCCAGAATATTCTTGAAATGGTCTGCAAGAATCTGGTGAAAATCTCGATTTTTAACATGGTAAGGACACTCGACTGTCCATTGTAAAGGGCCAGTAAAATTATAGGGAAGCCACAGATGCAACTAAGCTGCAGGCATGTACCGAATAACAAACTAGTGATCCATACCATCCATTGTACCCACAATTTGAATTGCTTTAGTAAGGAAGTGACCTGAGACTGCCACAAGCCACTTCATTTGTATCTTTCAAAAATGACTTCCAATGAGTGCACTAAGTTCAAATCATCCCCCTTTTAACTTGACATTATCAGTTTGACCTCTCCCTGTTATCCATTAACAGGTCACCGCACCCTGGCTCCCAGCCAACCAGAGCCCATCATCACGAGGACCTCTTCCCACACATTATCCCCCAACCAACCAGAGCACATCCTGACGCGAAGCGCCTCCTACCGAGAGCCATCTCTGTCCAATCTGAAGCGAGCCAGTGCTGAGGTGGAGGTGATAACCCCATCCAGTCCCCTGGGTAACCATGACAACATGATGACCTTCAGCAGCAGCACACTGCCGAGGTAAATGTTTTTGGTGTAGTCTTTATACACAGGTTTGAGAACTTGAGAATCAGAAAGAACGTAAATGTTTTGTACTTCAGGGTGGGTGAAAAGTGAATATGATGACTCCTTTCAGCCAACCTCCTCATTCAGCAGTAATATCCCACACAGTGACGAAGTCAACCTATATTGGCTCTAGCACAGCTACAAATTGTGACTGAACAGCTTGTCTGGTTGCAGCTGTCGGTCCTCTGTCAAATCATGGAGGAAATATCATAATGAAAATCTTAATTAAGCTATACAACCAGAACATTCATCAGAGTAGCTAATTCATATTTGACATAATATTCAAGTCTACATGTGTTGTAAATCCAACACGATGGACTCAGGCTGACTGTGTGGTAGTAACACAGTCAGCCTGAGACCGGAAGCTTTATGCTTTCTGTTCGTACATTCGTCCCATCTCGTGAACACGATATCTCAGGAACGCCTGCAGGGAATTTCATTGCATTTGGCACAAACATCCACTTAGACCCACGGATAAACTGATTAGAATTTGATGTTCGAAGGTAAAAAAAACACATTTTGGGCCATAACTCAAGAACTTAGATTCTAATTATGACACAAATGTATCATAAAATAATATGATGAGATGATGACAAATTAGACATGGATGTAAACTGTAACTTGACTGGTTGGAAGAGACATATTGTATTTTATTCTTCTATCAATTATATTTACAATATCAAAATAATTTGCATTAGTTAGTTATTTTTAGTGGTTATTGCGGTTGGACGCCATACCTCATGCAGGCGAGCTGTCCCTGTAGATCTGTTTGACTTCTCATCTAAATCTTTTTTCCATTGAAGGGATTTGAAGTACATTTTCAAAAAGAGGGAAGGAGGGGATTTGATTTGTCATAACTGGCATTCTGCCAAGCTCCTCCAGCATCCCACTTTTTGAACTCACTATTTCCGAAAGTCTGTCCCAATTCATCCAATCCGAGCTTGAATGCTAGCTACTAGCTCTGCACAGACAGTAACAAATACAAATATGCAACTGATCTTGACAACAGCTTGTTTGTTGAAAGAATTTCCCCCAGAAATTACTATATATGAAATTACTATTTCATAACATAAAAAAAGTTAAAAAGCAATTTCATGCTTCATGAAATTGTCATGCCACTCCCTCTTTCCATTCGTCCTTACGTCCGTCCAACCTTCCCTCATCCATCCATCGCTCAGCAACTCCTGGAAGGAACTTCTTGGCAGGAACGTCAACTTGAACTCAAGGATGAACTCATTATTATGGGATGGTCAAGTGTCATAGGTCAAGGTCACTCTGACCTCAAATCCCATTCTCTTGAACACTATCTCTGGAATGCCTTGATGGCATTTTATTACATTTGGTACATTAATGAAGTGAAGAAGTTTGGATAGACATAGATGTAAACTGCAACTTGAGTGGTTGGCGGAGGCATATAAACACAAGGTAGTAATTGTAGTTTATAGGTATGTTTAAGGATGAAAGTACCAGAATGTTTACTGAGATTTATTTGAGAGCACAAATTAACATTTGGTGCATTCTTTCAGCAATCTTCTTCTTTCCTGTTCATAAAGTTTCTTTGCCCCTTCTTCCAGGTCTCACGGAGGCTCCTCATTGGAGGAGGGTCGCATTCCACGCCGTCACGCCTCCATCCACACATCAATGGACTCAACCCGATCCAAACAGCTGCTCAGCCAATGGAAGAATAAAAACGACAACAGGAAGCTATCCCTCCAGGTGATGGATGGAATAAGACCAGCCTCCTCCTCATCTCCTCAGAGGAACATGGAACTGCGCTGCTCCTCTGAACCTTCTGCCATGGGCCTGGAGGAACACCGAGGTGGAATACACCTGCCTTCACTTATTGCTTTTCAGGAAACAGAGCTGCGTGCTGGGGCCCACATCCCAGCTCAGTACATGAAACTAGCAGCAAGCTCTGTTCCTATGGCCAATCATAATCACCTGACCCATAATGGCAGCACCGGATTGGCTGGTGGGGCCAGAGTGTCTATCCAATCCCGGCCTGGATCCTCCCAGCTGGTTCACATTCCTGAGGAGGAAAATCTCACCAGCAAGGATCAGGAAAGTGAATCAGAGGACAGTATTATGGATGGGGGCGGGTCAGTGAGGGAAAAGTGGCTACGAGTGGCTGAGAAGACCACCATCCCCTGCAGGCCGCTCAGTGCTGGAGGGCAGCCTCGTCTTATGCAGGTTAATCATTGCACCAACTTTGCCTTTTTTATATCTGTTATATCTACAGCAAGTACAGTGCTTGTTAGATTACATTACATGACATTCATGTAGAAGAGACTTTTGTCCAAAGTGACTTACAATAAGTGCATTTAAACTTCATAGGCATAAGCAGGATGTTATCAAAACTAGGAAGAATATATCCATTTCAAACAAATGAACAAAAACATGTTGAGAGACTCTTTTTCATTCTAAGAACGTGTGAGAATGAGATTGTCGAGGTGAACATGAACAGGTCTAGGGCATCCTTTCACAGGTTTGTCCAGGTTGAGCTTTAGGGGATGCAGTGAGTGTCAGAAGGGGGATATGAGAAGAATATTTGATGTCAGCAAAGCAGTGGTGGGAAAAGCCACATGAGTGATTGACAGCACCAACAGTCCCAGTTTAGGCTCAAGGAAGAAGAGGAGGAGAGGAGAGGAAGAGGAAGCCTTGTGGAACCTCTGCTCCTGCATAGTTTCAACACAGAACCTTTCCTTACCACCTATTTAAAAAGTATTGTTTGTTACATCAAGTACACAAACAAATATACAAATCATTTGTGCGCTAGAATCCATTTTGATTAATTTCATGAAAATGCATAGAAATGAAAAAATATCTGAAATAAAAAATAAGCTCAAACATGATAATACAAGTATATACATGGCTTAGCCATGTTAATGTCTCTACCACACTAGTGTAGAAGTGTCTTTGACCTTAAGTATATCCTTGACCTTAATCAGTCAAATTCGATAGAACTTCCTTAATTGCACACAATACTTTTTATGCTTGCTTAAGGTGGTTTTTGCCTTTGACAAAAAAATGTGTTGATACACTAAAATGGTTATTGAAACACCTTTGCCTCATAAATTCTAATGTAGCGTACATTAAACTTAATGACTGATCAGCTGTCTCCGCTCACTACATCTTCCTGATATATACATTTTTATTGTGTTCGGTCAGCATGAAACTTGGCAAAAGTGAGTTTAACATTTTTTATTATAGAGCGGGTGAAAGTGCCTTAAATGGTGAAAGCATTGAAACGCTCACGCAGAGAAATGCACTCAGACCGTCAGGATTTCCGTTTAGTTGTGACGTCATAACTATACACAATAAGGACCATTTCACAGTTTTAAATGTAAAAATTCAAAATATGTCCTAGTTAAATTGTCCTAGTTAAATTGTTGCCTGGCAATGCAATTCCATTGAAACAGTTTTTAGAAAATGTTGTAAACATGTTTAGTTAAAAACTAAGAATAACATATTAACCTAGAAATGAGCATATGTCCCCTTTAAAACTCGCCCAATTGAAATGAATTCCTAAAGCCTACTTTCTCCTTTTTTATCCCATAGATGGCCAGGCAGCTTTCTTTGTTTGCAGTTTGCAACCTCTACTTCTTCTACTCTGTTTACAGTTTACAGCCGTGTGTAAAGCATAGCCTCTACCGCCAGCTTCTGACTAAACCACAGAGACAATTTAATTCACTACAGTTAAATGGAGATTGCTGAATTCTTTCTTTTCTTTTCCAAATGTCAAATGTTCGCTTGAAATCTGCTTGATATTTGAATGGAAACACGGCTAATGTGCTGCAAAAGCTTCTTTTATTATAATTTCAATGCAGGCTGTATATTTGTGGACAGCTGCAGTTATCGTCTAGTTTTAAAGGTTCCTTGTAGCAGTGGCATTCCATCGACAAGAAGGAGGTTAGTAGCAATTGAGTTAAACATCTCACTACACTGTTGTCCTCCTATTTCAGGTGATAGCCTTATCCAAACAGCAGGGTCTGCTTCACTCTCCTCGGTCTGAGGATGGTGGCAGCACCGTCAGCTGCACTGGATCCATTCGGTACCGAGCCCTGACGGACCAGGACCCATCACCACCGGCCTCCACCACCGGAGCGGTGGGAGGAGGAGGTCTGTACTGCTAATACAGTAATGTGTATTATGATATATATATCTATGTATATATAGATATATATACAGTATATATATGTATGTATATATACATATATATATTCCTACGGTTAGATACTTAGCCTTTCTACCACTGTGCTGCTACCACACTGTTGCATTGGGTGACATGATCCTTCATTGCCAGGAATAAACACATTTTGTCTTAACACTAAATATCCTTCTGCCCCAAATCCCACCAACAAATGTGGAGTAATCCCCTGCGTTACTTTTTTATTTTTTTTAGTTAGAGTAACGATAAAAACTAGTGTCCAGCTGTTAATGGAAATAACTTTGTTAACTATACATTTGTTACGCAAGGTGAGGAAATCATAAAGTATTGTGGATTGTGTTTTTTTAATTTTTTTAATTTTGCCTGCCTCAGAGAATAGTGAAGCAGTCTGGGAAACACATTTGTTACTTTTTCCAGGATCAGAAGATTGATATCAATGTCACCTCTAGGAATATACATTATTATACTATATATATTATATTATACATCTTGGAATGATTTACCTTGACTTGTTGAGAAAGGAGCTAGCTTAGTGCTGTACTTTATTCCCAGCATAAGACTGAATAAGGTGTCAAGAGTAAGAAGAATAGAAAGGACGGGGACATTATGTATCAGACACTGGACTCTTTTGCTTAGTGGCAGTCACTAATGTAGATGTATGGATTTGAACATTCAAGGTGCTGATTATTATAGTTATTAGTATAATCTCAATATTGATAATTTGTCTTCTTCTGTTAGGGGGAGGTTTGGAGAGAAGTGGCAGTATAGTCCGTGTTGATGCCCACCCAGAGTCCAGATCAAACAAACCTGTGGTGAAACCTCCGAGCACCGATGGAAGTGGTTCCTGGCGATGGAAACAACCAGATCAACGCGCTTCGCTCCGACAGTCAGCTTTTGCCCTTAACGACTTGAACAGACACACAGACAGCTGTGATTCGCTGAGGGATGGAGAGTCAGTGGATGGGCGGAGGAGCGTGACAGGAACCGAAACTGAGAGCGAAGGAGGAGGAGATGGAGGGGGAGAAGGATTGGAAATGGGTGGTGAAGGAGGTGTATACACAAACCACCCACATGTTGTACACCCTTTACATCCCTTACACCCCTTACATCCCAATAACCCCAACAACTTCCAGCACCCCAATTTTAACCCCAACAATCCAAACTTTATTAACGCCCACTTTAACTTCATTCCTAACTCGGTCAACTACAACCCCGACTCTGCCAACTCTGCCAACTTCAACCCCAACTCTGCCAACTTTAACCCCAACTCTGCCAACTTCAACCCCAACTCTGCCAACTTCAACCCCAACTCTGCCAACTTCAACCCCAACTCTGCCAACTTCAACCCCAACTTCAACCCCCACTCTACCAACTTCAACCCTAACTCTGCCAACTTCAACCCTAACTCTGCCAACTTCAACCCCAACACGACCAACTCCAACATGCCGTTCACCCCCACTGCCACCTTTGCTCCTCCCTTCCACCCCCACCCTCAGGCCATCACCACCATCAGGGTCACCCCGGTGGAGGGAACGGCAGCCAGCAGTGACGGTGGCTCGGACTGCCAGTCGGTTGCTTCCTCCAGCTGTGAGTCCACCCTGCGGAGGACGAGTGGTTCCCAGTTTGCCCACGCCCCCGATCGAGGGCCCACCCCCGACCTCCACAGTAACCACCGCCTCTGTGACGACAGTAACCGCCTCGACAATGAAAGCAGCAACCGGTTCCACGAAAACCTTCGAAGTTTTCAAGAAAACCCTATCCATCCTAATCACCCCAACAGGCAGTTGCAAGGGATGTTTGGCCGTCCCAGCCCAACCCCTCCCCCTACCTTACCACGCCCTTTCCTGAGTCACACTCCGCCTCCTACTCTGGGGTTGGCCTATAAAGAATGACACGCCCAATTAATTCATCTCTACATGAGATCAAAAATGTGCCCGTACAGCATTTCAATGGTGATGCTGCATGGGCCATTCAGAACTTGAAGACTAGAATGGGCCAAAAATGAAAGGATGTTTGGATTCTCTGTCCACCATCATGGGTCAGCCAACAGAGGATGGCCAAACACATGTTAGTTCATACCACAACATCTCACCTGGCTAATTAGGGTACACTATATAACCAATTGAATCCCCAATCTAATAATTATTAGGTCTTACAAGGAAATGTACCGTAAGCTTATCAAAACGTATTATCAAGGAGTTCATGATCCTCCTTGGGTCGAAAGCCATAGAGACTACTCCACAATTAGCCCTCCCCAAAATCTCCAACTGGTCAATAAGAAAGGACTATAGCCAGGGCCCAACATAAGAGGAAGGAGCTTGATTCAACATTTTTTCTTTTTCGTTTATTTTTTTATCTGGATAAACCCATGCAGTTTTTCGTAAATGTAACATATTGAGTGCACATGCTTCATAGGCACAAGGATAATGGACTAAATAAACTGCTGATCCTTTAACTTACTCAGAGGGAGAGACTCCAACCCCCCACGTCTGTCCAAAAGCTCCCTGCCAGTGAGGATGGATTCAGCCTCTCACCCCCTTCCTCTGACTCCTAGGTCACATTTTGATCACAATATGTATACATACGGTATATTCTCAGCTTGTATCCTTTATTCAAACACAGATAACAATATCAATACATAGTTTACAATGTAACCACATGCCATTAGATGTATATTTGCATTCAAAGCCCATTAATGTGCTGTGTCTGTACATATGAATGTGGGTGGCCACAGAGGACATTAAACCCACAGTCTTAATTGTGACCGAGCTATAACAGTATCTCTTAGTTCGTGGTGGAATTGTGTGTGTGTTGGATAAGAACAATATCACGGGACATACCTGTTGTTTAAATATAGTTAAACAATCTTTCTATTTTTTACATGCTGTGATTTAATTGATGTACAGTATCTGAATTATTCTGACTGTGTAGTAGCTGTTCTTGACAATGGCACATTTCAGCATGTGAGTCATCTGAACAAACTTACACAAGTCCAGAGACTGAAGGAAGTCAAAAATGTGTTTTCTTTGTTTGGTTCATTTTTCTCCTAGTTTTCTTTTTTCAGTTTTATGGCAACTGTTGGGGGAAAATAATATATAATATTTTTAGCATAAAGATGTGATATTTTTTATGAAAAAGGTAAAGATAAAGTTGTAGTTCTATGCGAAAAAGGCCATATTATTTGATTAGTATAGTCATAATTTGTTAAAATATTACAATAATAAAATGTAATATAACAAAAGTTTACAATTTTCATGAATACAGTCAACATTTTACAACAAATGTTTGTAACTAAAGAAAATAAAGGAATAATATTAAAATAATAAAAGTAAAATAATTTCTTAAAAGGCATTACAGTACAAACAGGTTACAATGTAACATGGATAAAGTTTAATTTTGAAAGAATTAACAATACAATAAAAACAATATATATAATTTAATCAAATAAAATAATCATAATACTACAACATGTTGTCTTTATTGTATGAGAAAATGTCATGACATCACAATAAAAAATTTAAATTATAAGAAAAATGTAATATATTCATATTTGAAGAAAAACTAAATGTGGTGCAGGTGGTGCAGTATTTAAAGCAAAACTATGAGTCAAATTACCATTTTGAATTAAATAATGTTGTGCTATAGAGATGTCCTGGCCTGCACATTACATTCACCTCTTTGGTTGGTACAGATCCATGCAAAAAGACATGAATGCATTAACATTTTTATATGGTTTTCAATAAAAATTAATCATTCCCTCTAATATCAAAAATGATATCACAATTGCACCATCAGTCAAACAGAAGACTTGACGTGTCTGTCATAAAATCTATGATAAAATCAACTATAAAAACTAAATAACCTTCAGTTTGACATGTAGGCTGACCGGCTGCTGTAACCTGTATACTGCCATAGAATATGAATAGTACATCTTCTTATCGGAAAATTACAACTTTTTTCATAATATAAAAACTTTCTTCAAATTTAGATATTTTTTGTGAAAGAGGGACTTCATTATCATACTGTAAGGACTTTTCTCTTGTCCAACTTTCTACTGAACATAATTCCTTTTTTCCCATTAATTATTCTAGAAATCAGTATTTTCCCTTAACAGCCGCCCTATATCTGTAATATACCACACTAACCTTGCTTTTGTATATTACATTATGTGTTTGAATTCATGAATTAGAACATTCCGATATTTCTACACCATGAATGTTGGAGAAAAAAAAGAATTCCAACAGAACAACACACTGTCTGGACTATTCGTCCAACATAACTCATGATTTCTTTTTTAACTTAGTGCCCAAGTGCCATCGTAAGACAAGTCCTGTGGCTGTGGGCGAGTCATATAGACTTAGTGCAGCTGTGTGCAGATGAAAATCTGCTTAAAGTTTGGATCCTGTAGAATTTTAGAAAGCCCAATTACTTCAGCTTGATGACAGTGTCAAGAGATAATAAAACACAGTGGTAATGTATTGCTGTGTAGATATTTATATATTTCTGTAAACTCCCACTTCTGGTCTTTTTAGCATTTGTAGGTACGACGCTGTGATGGAGATTTAGGTGATAATGTTGCTGGAGAGGATGGTGCTGCTGCTAATGTCGTTGTAAAGAGCTATTAATATGTTTGTAATAGAGAATACAACAGCTGAGTGGAGAGGAGTTATATTATAATGTTTCAACATTTATTATAGGGAGCATTTATTTAAACAAGCTGATATATCAAATGGATATGGTTGTATGTGCCATGTAGAGTTTGCAAGCAAGTGCCCTGATTGGTCAACTATTAACACTGCCTTTGATTAATGAAAAGGTTTCAATAAGGTTTCTGTGTCCATTCTGTTAATCGCTGATCTTATTCTACGTTGTTTAGTTTTGTTGCAGTCATTTTTAATTGTATCTGGATGTTTTTGAGAAGAACAGGCAGCAACATGTAGTGGTATAAGAGTTGTAGAGGAGCCACGGTACCATATTACCTGTAAACAGTGTAACAAACACTGCTGATTTCATGAAATAGATGTTGCTTAGTTTCGCCCATTTCAATTAAAATAGAAATATAATTTTTGAAAGAGACGGAGCACATTGTGATGTTTTAATGGTTTAACAACAGAGGAGAGCCACTGTGCATCCATATTACAGCTGAAGTAGCTTAATATGGAGTTTGTTAAACAGTAACTCTCCTCTTTTAGGAAGTCATGACAAAATGGCCTTTTTATAAAGTCTTGGTGAATAGCTGGCAGTCAATATTACACAGATATGTATTGCATTATGGAGACAATATTTTGATATAGATGGAAGAGGACATTTTCTGGTCAAATTGTGCCAAACAATCTATCTAGTGTCTATAGATTGTGCCACTATAGAACAGCACAGACTAATTCAAGTTGTATGTGTACATTTATGCATGTACTGTAGTGGCTGAGGCCATCTTATAGTGCTAGTCCAGAACACAAAATACTTGTGCTAAATACTCAATAAAAGTGTACACAAGACCATGAATGTTAACCAAGGAAGGACCGAGTAAACCATTAATTGATCCTTCCTAAGTCCCTCCCCTTTTTGCTTGGATGGCGACAGAACCTTGCACACAGTTCTACGGTGCCGCAAAGTTCAACCAGGTTGAGCATATTTTGGTTGTTCATGTAGAAACTATAAGTATAAGACTATGTAGAAACTATAAGATCATATTTATCAATTTAATTTAAATTGCAGTTGCAAACAGAGAAATTGCTATTATTTTCCTGGAATTGTTTTAACTACAACACATCTGTTGAGGAAGCACAACAATTTGACCACAGGATTTATAGTTAAATTGCCATGGACAGGTGGATGTACATTTGCTTTCAGCCCCAACAACAGGGCTTCACAGATTGTATTGCCCAGATTTCATATGTTCAGGATGTTTTTAACAGTTTAGATTGTCTGCACATTACCCACCCCTTAACCAAAGCTGCTTTACCTAAACCTGTATCTATGTTCTCACGACAAATATGGCAGAATAAAGTTGCGCTAATATTGTAACACAATCCAGAGGAATGTAATGAATAGAATACTCCCATGAAAGTGTAATATGTTTGCATACAAATCTTTGCATACACGCATTTCGTAAGGCCTATTCATTTCTGTAACATGTTTCCAGCATACTAATTTCATGAACATACTGTGATGGAGTTAAACAGTCCCTGTAAAAAGAAATAATTGCGTACATAAATGTGTTTCCCTTTGTATAGTCTTGGACGACAGAGAAGTATATTTTGATATGATAGATGTTGTGCAATGTGGTTTGTAATCAGACGCAAGAAATGTTATCCAATTTGATGTAAAAGGCATGTCAGTGGATTATCATTTCAGTTAGATACACTACCCGTAAATATTTTTAAGTGAATATTGTACATTTGAGTATAGTTTTGTGTGCCGAGAGCAACAGAGTAATGTGTTTTGGTGGAAAAGATGAATTTGAGAGGGTAAGATGTGGTGTAGTGGAAATGAGAAATGTATTTGGAATACTTGTTTGCTTGTGTGTTTGCAAGGGAAAGCCTTGGATCATAGTTTATTAAGAAAGGCGTACAATCAATAGTCAAAGTTTTGACTTAATAACTTCAACTGGTTTATGTTAATAACTTATAGTATCTTTAAACTCTGAGTTATATTTGTCATATGAATTCCTACTTTTAGTATTCTGTTGTAGTATTTTTCCAATCAAGAAGCGACATTGTTTTGATGACAGTTTCTGCATTGGTACATTTAAAATCAGACATGTTTTCTTTGTGAGAACCGAATTGAATTTTCATTTCAGAAGGCCCTCATCTGAGACACAGTCTGGTTAGAGTAGGAGGAGGTGATGGTACATTGTAATCTTAATGTCCAACAGCCTAAATGCACAAGGCCAATAAATGGAATTGCTCCAAGCTTCAAGTACAACGATTACATCATGGTGAGCAAGACTAGCTTCTGACTGACTGACTGTTGGTACAGCCACAAAGGTAGAGCTGAACTTACCAAACAGACCCAAGACTTGTGCTGCCTTCACACCAAACGTGTTACGAATATTCGCAACACGTTTGGTGTGAACGCAGCATAAGTCTTTTAACTCTATTAACATTTCATCTGCAAGTCATTGTAGTTGTAGAAGATTTGCTATTACAGAAGTAAATATTCTCTGAATCAGATGGTATTTACATCTCTGAAGCCCTTCTCACAATGTGGTTGCATTATTAACTTCAAACCGTTGTAAACCTTGGAGCATTTGATCAAAACTTGTTTGCAGCCTAAACAATACAATTTCTGTTTATACCTTGATACTATAATATGAAATGTATATGCAAACAGGTTGAACTAGCTGATGATCAAGTGACTTTAGTTTGGGAACTTCATACTACCTATTGTAACACAATCGATGGCCTCATGGTTACAACACGTAACTCTGTAACTCTGTTCATTCTGGTCACATGACATCTATTCATCAGTCCATCCGGGGAGAGGGATCCTCCTCTGTTGCTCTCCTGAAGGGTTCTTCCCTTTTTCTCCCCTTAAAGGGTTTTTAGGGGGAGTTTTTCCTGATCCGATGTGAGGTCCCGGGACAGAGGATGTTATATGTGTACAGATTGTGATTTTGGGCTATACAAAATAAATTGAAGTGAATTAAATGTTCATAGATTTATCCAGCTGGTAAAAGTTTCTTATGAATCCGATTGACTGAATGTGAAATATCCACAGATAACTAGTTAATAATTAGGTCATATTTATAATAATCACTTATTTTTATCTTTTTCTTTCATTGAAACTCTATTGATATGATATATATACAGATATTTTTTATTAGTGTATGTGAAAAATAATTATTTTATATCTGCTTGTCAAATGTGTTGCTAATAACCATGGCAACCATGTTCACTCATAAGAGCCTATATATGCCTGTTTGTTATACCTTACAGTTAGCCCTATAACCAGCCAAGACGGAGATGTTATTGAAACCTGTTCAGTTTTCTGTCTCTTGAGGATCCTGAAAACAGCCAAATACAACTGCATGTGTATTGTAAGTCAGCCAGCAAAGCAGCTGCTGGAATTCAATTAATGTTCTATGACTTTCTGTGACTCACGGCAAACGGGTCAGATCAGTATGCTCTTACAACCTACTGATATGACAGAAAGCACTCTCAGACACAGGAATCCGCTACTACGAAGTGGTTGTCAGCAGACTGACAACAAATAAATGTTTTAAGGACTGGTTCAGCATTTTTGGAAATACACTTAATTTATTTCTTTAGGAGAATAATCAGAGAAAATATCAATCTCAGTTCTGTACGTTAAGCATGGCGCTGGAGTCAGGTTGTGATTAGCCTATCTTAGCATAAAGACTGAAATAAGGGGCAACAAGCTTGCCAGCTTCTGTCTGGAGTTAGAAAATACAACTAGCAGCAACTCTAAAGCTGACTACGTAACTATGTACATGACAAGAGAAATGAACACATGACAAGTTGTAGTTTCTTGAAGAGAAAAATCAGATTGGTGTATTTCCCACAATGTTTCAATTTTATTTGAATACGCTCAAGACAGTTGACTGTTGAAACTGTCAAGCAGGACTGTTACCATGTTACTGAAATTTAAGACAATATTATTACATGATATGCTGTGTAAATGCATTAGATCCACAATGTTATACAGGACTGATTCCTATTAGAGTCTTGATGTAAGTTTAGGTTTGTTGTTGCTGTTTTTCTGTCAGATTTATAATCAGTTGACATGAGCTACTAGCTATTTATAATGACCAACACCATGAATGGTTTGTTGTTTCTACTGCTGTACATAAACATTTGTATCTTTATACTCATCAGTATATCCTGTGTGTGAACCCAGCCTGATGGCTCGGTGAACAATGCTAATGTTTAGCATAGCCTAAAAGACATTTTCAGCCAGGCCTGCAAGTCCATCCATCCACAAGCTGAACAGACTAGAGTGTCTTTACATAAGGTGTGGTTGGCTCGAAGACATACATGTTAAACTCCATTGCTATGTTTCAATGGATTGAACCCATGCCTCAAGTCTGTTTGGTCCACTACAAGAGCTGTGACATAATAATAGAAAGTGTTTGTGAAAGAGTCGCTGCCATATGAACACCTTTGAAATACAGTCTAGGAGGATAGAAAGCATCTGCACCAGCTGCAGTTATAGCGTAGACGCAACCAAGGGAGGCAATGGTAGCTATCAGCATGATTGTGAGATGACAAACATGAAAACATCAGAATTTTCAAAAACTTAATGGCAAAAAGCAGAGAGGAATAATCATTTGATCAAGACAGAGATGATGTCACAACTTATATTTAGTGAGTACTAATGGAATTCAGTACCTTGTGGTCCTTGTTAGTGTCCTTGTTATTTTATTCCATTGTACAGTATGGCTGTTGGCTAGCTTATATACACCATATCCTATAGAGTAACTCCAAAGCTTTCAACCAAAAGCTAATTGGGTTGTTTTTATAGGAAAAATTGACAACCAACCAGAACCAGTGATTTGGCTTCTGAAAGTTATGATCCCATACAAGAAACTGCATTGTCAATTATGTTTTGTGTTTTATGTTTTTTCTCCCTGATTGTTTTTAACATATCAGGGTAGGGAGGAGGTCAGGGTGGATGGGCGGGTCAAACAAACACAGGACTTTCACCCAGGAGACCTGATTGGGTCCTGTAAAGCCAAAAGGGAAAACCTTGAAATGAAAATTGAGAATGCAGTTTAGGCGTGTTTGGACGTATTTGTGTAGGGGACAGGGAAGCAAAGTGTGTGTATGAGCTAGCTAGCAGAACAAATATCCCTACATGTATTTTGTCTTGTGTGGTTGCACATTGCAACCAACTGAATTCCCCCAGCGCTCTCTGCTTCCTTTCCAAGACTGCAGTAACATGAGTGAGCCAATTGCAAAGCTTTGGTAACGCTGGTTGCCTCGCTCAGAGGTTATCCTTACCATAGTGACACTAAGTTAGACGCAATGGAAGTCAGAAGACGGCCGGTGGGACAACAGTGTTGCACTCTGTGGCTCACGAATAAAGTTAAACAGTCCAGACCTGAACTGGGATGCAAGACTGTATCCAAATAATGAGTACATGTTAGAGCTACTGAAATGAAGTTGTGTGACACATTCTGTGACTGTAACACTCTCTGCTTTACATGAACCCATGTCCCACTCTTTTTTTCTCCCTTCTCCAATGACTGGGCACATGTGAACTGATTGATAGATTGTTTAACACGCTGGAAAAGTTGCCTTGCATTGGAACTATTATTTGTTGAGGGCTAGTTGCAGTGTGGATGACTGAAGTGTTATATTTGAAATGACTCTGTGAACATGTACAACAGTGACAGTGGACTGATAATGACAGACATCCTTAAGTTTCTGTTTTCCAGTGGCGTCTGTAATAAAATAAAAGTTTGATATCAAGTGTGTCACAGCCTATAAATGTCATCCATCCACCATCCTCCAACCATCAACCAACAACCATCCAACATCCATCCAACATCAACTATCCAACAACCAACAACCATCCACCATCCAACAACCATCCAACATCCACTATCCAACAACCATCCAACATCCATCCAACATCCACTATCCAACATCCAAACAACCATCCAACATCCATCCAACATCCACTATCCAACAGCCAACAACCATCCAACATCCACTATCCAACATCCATCCAACATCCACTATCCAACATCCAAACAACCATCCAACATCCATCCAACATCCACTATCCAACAGCCAACAACCATCCAACATCCACTATCCAACAACCATCCAACATCCACTATCCAAACAACCATACAACATCCATCCAACATCCACTATCCAACAGCCAACAACCAACAACCATCGAACAACCAACAACCATCCAACGTCCACTATCCAACAACCATCCAACATCCACTATCCAACAACCATCCAACATCCATCCGACATCCACTATCCAACATCCAACAACCATCCAACATCCACTATCCAACAACCATCCAACATCCATCCAACATCCACTATCCAACATCCAACAACCATCCACTATCCAACAACCATCCAACATCCACCAACCATCCATGAACCATCCAACATCCACCAACCATCAACCATCTAACATCCATCAACCATCCAATAACCAACATCCATCAACCATCCAACATCCATCAACCAACAACCATCAACCATCCAATAACCAACAACCATACAACATCCATCAACCATCCAACATCCATCAACCAACACCCATCCAACATCCACTATGCAACATCTAACAACCATCCAACATCCATCAACCATCCAACATCCACCAACCAACAACCATCCAACATCCACTATCCAACATCCAACAACCATCCAACATCCACCAACCATCCATCAACCATCCAACGTCTACCAACCATCAACCATCCGACATTCATCAACCATCAACCATCCAACATCCACCATCCAATAACTAGCAACCATCCAACATCTATCAACCAACAACCATCCAACATCCTCATCCAACAACCAACATCCATCCAAGGAATGTACAGTCAATGTACCTTTGTAGTGAGACCATGACTGAACGAATAACCAAGCTAACGTTCATCCATATAATCACACTTTTACAAATAAACGTCCACCCAATCACAAAGTCAGAAGACTTTATCACATGAATGCAAAAGGGCATCCACGGGTAATGCAACCTGCATACTAGTTTATTGCAGCCACCTGTTCCTCTCAAAGTTTAGCTTTAATGTCACTTTGAAGTTACCAAGTCAGAAAATCATCACAAGAAAAAGGATGATGAAGGAAATGAAGTGGATATGTTAAAAACAAATGTATTTTTAGGCCTCTGCTCGAAAATTGCATACCCAAACTAAAAAGGGTGTATCTCTGCAACAACAAGGGCTATTTGAATACTTTACAATAAAGGCCACACATGTGATCTTTTGTTCAGATGTGTAAATATCAGTCTATATGTTACTGGTTGAAGAGTAAATGAAGATGGCACACAGCAAAAATAAAAAAAAGTTTCAGTTTCGCCAAAAGAAAGCACTTTTAGGATGATTATCTCTTTTTAA
Source organism: Cyclopterus lumpus (assembly GCF_009769545.1). Taxonomy (NCBI): domain Eukaryota; kingdom Metazoa; phylum Chordata; class Actinopteri; order Perciformes; family Cyclopteridae; genus Cyclopterus; species Cyclopterus lumpus. The sequence continues at coordinate 1,672,179 of NC_046982.1, read as the reverse complement.
TGATGCAGTTGAAAGGTTTAACTTCTCAATAATATAAAACAATATGTGAACATTCTCTCTGCAATGTTTGACTTTGACAAAGTGAAGCAGAACAACATTAGCTACGTTTTAGTACAGACAGCTAAGTCTGGAAACATGCAGTAAGCTCACTCCTGGCAAATTATGGTTATTATTATGTATAATTACTTTAGTTGTTTAAGTTGTTTTTGAAGTGGCTGACTTAGTCTTGTAGCCCAGATCCCGTTGTTTAATTGAATGTGCAGTATTATCATATTTGCTCAAAATTATGTAATATTGGTCCCCTAATTATGACACTGTCCCCACGTCCCCCCATATAGGGGAAGGGTGTCCTAATGTTAACAGGAGCAGCAGTTGAGACTATTATTAGTATATTGAGGGACAGTGATGAGACCTAGTTATAACATTATACGGTCATTTAAATCTGGATCACTCTTGATTACTAGAGGGAGGAAGATGTTTACGAAGGATAAATACATATTTAGCCTCATTGTGGGTGGAAGCAGTGCATCATCATCACCGTTGTTGCTAGGGGAAGAGAAGCCTAAAAGGGAACAAGACAACAACCAGGAAGGAACAGAGATTTGTAGACATATAACTGATGACCTGAATACAGAGACTCAAGAAAAGATAGATATACTAAAAGGAAAGGATGGAGCTGTTATGTGATAATGATGATGATGAAGACATTCACTGGTTTGTTGATTTAATAGATATAACATCACCTTTATAATATTTGTCTTTTTTTTTTTTACCTCAATTTACCTCTCTGCCTTGCTCATTCACCCTCCATCTCAATCTCACCCTTCTTCTCCTCATTGCTACTGCAACTCTGCAATCTCAGTTGAGTTTCCATGGCAATAACACGAAGGAGAGCCTAGAGACCAAGCAGACTGGGGGTGGGTGGTAGATTGAGAGGAGGGAGACAGAGATGTGTGCTTTAAGTATCTGAGCAGAAACACACTATGTGTGTGTTTATGTTGTGGGTGTCTTTCTTTAGTGTATGTGTGTATGTGTTTGTGCACACAATGCAGACAAAGCTTGGATTGACTGTCAGAAATTCACCAATGGCGAAGTATGAGTTCAGCACACACACGCACACACACAAAATGGAAATGATCGAGTATGGCTTCAGGACGGCAGACCAACCAATCAGTGTTCAGTCCTCACAGCCACATTCCAGATGCTGTCAGTCTTTAGGACTGTGCCTGTAAGTCTTGCTTCCAGTATGATCTCCTGTGTGTAATAGTAACACTACAACTCTACTTTGAACACTGTGGAGCTCCTGCAGGTAAGTTACAATTCCTCCTACTGGCCATAGCTGCCTTGGACCGACCTAGACTCTCTCTCTCTCTCTCTCTCTCTCTCTCTCTCTCTCTCTCTCTCTCTCTCTCTCTCTCTCTCTCTCTGTGTTCCATATCTGAAAGAGGAGATGTTATCAGCATCTAATGTTCTATGGATAGTTATGTTATTTAAGTTGCCAGTATGTATCAGTCATTTCATTATGGGGGGTGTTTTGCTTCAAACCTTATTGTCCAGAAAGCTTTTAATTTATTTTGTATTATTCCTTAATTGTAATATGTCTATTGTATTGTATTGTATATATGTAAACATGTGTGGTGAGGCAAAAGCTCAGGCGCAGAGGAAACAGGCAGGAGTCCAGGTACGATGCAACAAAAAACTCTTTACTAAGAAAAAGGTCAAACATGGAACTCAGGTAGAATGTAACACAATCGATTAACAGGAAACTACAACAGGGATTACAACAGGACTAAACAACAGGGATTACAACAGGACTAAACAACAGGGATTACAACAGGATTAAACAACAGGACTAAACAACAGGGATTACAACGGGACTAAACAACAGGACTAAACAACAGGACTAAACAGGGACTAAACAACAGGACTAAACAACAGGGACTAAACAACAGGGATTACAACAGGGACTAAACAACAGGACTAAACAACAGGGATTACAACGGGACTAAACAACAGGACTAAACAACAGGACTAAACAGGGACTAAACAATAGGACTAAACAACAGGACTAAACAACAGGGATTACAACAGGACTAAACAACAGGGACTAAACAACAGGGACTAAACAACAGGACTAAACAGGGACTAAACAACAGGACTAAACAACAGGGATTACAACAGGACTAAACAACAGGACAAAACAGGGACTAAACAACAGGGATTACAACAGGGACTAAACAACAGGACTAAACAACAGGACTAAACAACAGGACTAAACAGGGACTAAACAACAGGACTAAACAACAGGGATTACAACAGGGATTACAACAGGGACTAAACAACAGGACTAAACAGGGACTAAACAACAGGACTAAACAGGGACTAAACAACAGGGATTACCACAGGGACTAAACAACAGGGACTAAACAACAGGGACTAAACAACAGGGATTACAACAGGGACTAAACAACAGGACTAAACAGGGACTAAACAACAGGACTAAACAACAGGGATTACCACAGGGACTAAACAACAGGGCTAAACAACAGAGACTAAACAACAGGGATTACAACAGGGACTAAACAACAGGACTAAACAGGGACTACACAACAGGACTAAACAACAGGGATTACAACAGGGACTAAACAACAGGGACTAAACAACAGGACTAAACAACAGGACTAAACAACAGGGACTAAACAACAGGACTAAACAACAGGGATTACAACAGGGACTAAACAACAGGACTAAACAACAGGGACTAAACAACAGGAGTAAACAACAGGACTAAACAACAGGACTAAACAACAGGGACTAAACAACAGGGATTACAACAGGGACTAAACAACAGGGACTAAACAACAGGACTAAACAACAGGACTAAACAACAGGGACTAAACAACAGGGATTACAACAGGACTAAACGACAGGACTAAACAGGGACTAAACAACAGGGATTACAACAGGGACTAAACAACAGGACTAAACAGGGACTAAACAACAGGACTAAACAACAGGGACTAAACAACAGGGACTAAACAACAGGGATTACAACAGGGACTAAACAACAGGACTAAACAGGGACTAGACAACAGGACTAAACAGGGACTAAACAGGGACTAAACAACAGGACTAAACAACAGGGATTACAACAGGGACTAAAGAACAGGGACTAAACAACAGGACTAAACAACGGGGACTAAACAACAGGACTAAACAACAGGGATTACAACAGGGACTAAACAACAGGGAGTACAACAGGGACTAAACAACAGGACTAAACAACAGGGACTAAACAACAGGGACTAAACAACAGGGATTACAACAGGGACTAAACAACAGGGACTAAACAACAGGACTAAACAACAGGACTAAACAACAGGGACTAAACAACAGGGACTAAACAACAGGACTAAACAACAGGGACTAAACAACAGGGATTACAACAGGGACTAAACAACAGGGACTAAACAACAAGACGAAACAGGGACTACACAACAGGGATTACAACAGGGACTAAACAACAGGGACTAAACAACAGGGACTAAACAACAGGACTAAACAGGGACTAAACAACAGGACTAAACAGGGACTAAACAACAGGGATTACAACAGGACTAAACAACAGGGACTAAACAACAACAATCTGGCTGGGGACAAAGGGCCCCCGCGCTGTCGTGAGGTTCCTGAACGCATCCCTCTCTCTCTTCCGGTAAGCGTATTGCATCACTTCCGGTTGCCAGTTTAGCAGCTCGCGATGTTTTCTTCTCCCCCTCCCGCTCCCTCTTGCTCAGAGTGTCTCATGTATAGCTATTCCTCTGCCTCCCTTAATGATAACGGTACATGCAACAAGTGTAGTTCATTTGCTGGTTGGAGGCAGTTCTAAGTGGGTTAGATGCACGGCTCCGCACCATCGAAGCTCAGACAGTTACGCTAGTTAGCCCGCCTCCCCCCATAGCCAGTGCGGAGCCTTTAGCATTAGCCTCTGTTAGCTGTCCCCCGGCAGCCCCCGAGCAGCCGGATGGCTGGGTGACTGTTCGAAGGGGTTTTAAGTCTAACCAGAAGCCCACTGAGCACCGCCAACCTCTTCACGTTTCAAACCAGTTTTCCTCACTCAGCGACGCACGCACCCGCTGAGAAACCCACTCTGGTTATAGGTAGCTCCATAGTCAGAAACGTTAAGATAGGGAAGCCAGGGACCAAAGTCATATGCATCCCGGGGGTCAGAGCGGGCGACATTGAATCTTGTTTAAAACTGCTGGCTAAAGATGAGCGTAGTTACAGTAAGATTATAATACACGCCGGCGGTAATGACTCCCGACTGCGGCGGTCGGAGGTCACTAAAATTAATGTGGAATCGGTGTGTACTTATGCCAAGACAATGTCGGACACCGTAGTTTTCTCTGGCCCTCTCCCCAATCTGATCAATGATGACATGTATAGCCGCATGTCGTCATTCAACGGCTGGTTGTCCAGGTGGTGCCCAGCAAATAATGTGGGCTACATAGATAACTGGCAGACTTTCTGGGGAAAGCCTGATCTGATGAGTCGAGACGGCATTCATCCCACTTGGGATGGAGCGCGTCTCATTTCTGCAAACATGGCCAAGTTGATTAACAGACTTAATCCATGACCCAGAGTTCAGATCAGGAAGCAGAAGCAGAGTTGTAGTCTTCCACCCTTCTCTGCACTTCCATCCGAGCAGTTACCCACCCTTAACCTTAACTCTATAGAGACTGTGTCTGTCCCACGGCCACTTAAATTAATTAAATCAAAAGTAACCAGAAGAGGAGTCATACAAAATAACCTCATACAGGTTAACATCACTATTTCAAAAGTGCAACAAAACAAGATAATTAAATGTGGACTCCTAAATATTAGATCTCTGTCATCTAAAGCTGTATTAGTAAATGATTTAATATCAGACAATCACATTGATTTATTGTGTCTTACTGAAACCTGGCTGAGCCATGAAGAATATGTCAGCCTAAATGAATCAACTCCTCCAAGTCATATTAATACTCACATTCCTCGAGGCACCGGCCGAGGAGGTGGAGTAGCAGCCATCTTTGACTCAAGCCTATTAATGAATCCTAAACCTAAACTAAACTACAACTCATTTGAAAGCCTTGTTCTTAGTCTTTCACATCCAACCTGGAAAACATTACAGCCAATTCTATTTGTTATACTGTACCGGTCACCAGGTCCATATTCAGAATTTATATCTGAATTTTCAGAGTTTCTATCAAGTTTAGTCCTTAAAAGTGATAAGGTTATTATTGTAGGAGATTTTAATATTCATGTGGATATTGATAATGATTGCCTTAGTACTGCATTTATCTCATTGTTGGACTCGATTGGCTTCTGTCAGAGAGTACAGAAACCCACTCACTGCTTTGGCCACACACTCGACCTTGTTCTTGCATATGGCATTAACATTGAGCATTTGGAGGTCTTCCCACAGAACCCTCTTCTGTCAGACCATTACCTCATAACCTTTGAGTTTATACTCCCGGAGTATACACCGTTAGTCAAAAGTTTCTACACCAGATGTCTAACTGACAGTGCTGTAGCTAAATTTAAAGAAGCGATTCCTTCTGCATTTGATTCAATACCACGTCTCAATGTGACGGAGGACTCCTGTGCTAACTTTAGTCCGTCCCAGATTGATCATCTTGTCGATAGTGCTACAGGCTCACTGAGAATGACACTAGACTCGATAGCCCCACTGAAGAAAAAGACAGTGAGGCAAAGGAGGTTTGCTCCCTGGTATAACCCTCAGACCCGCGACCTAAAGCAAACTTCACAAAAGCTTTAAAGCATATGGCGTTCCACCAATCTGGAAGAATCACGCTTAGTTTGGAGAGACAGCCTTAAAACATATAAAAAGGCTCTCCGTAATGCCAGAGCAGCCTTTTACTCATCAGTAATAGAGAAAAATAAGAACAACCCCAGGGTTCTCTTTAGCACTGTAGCCAGGCTGACAGAGTCACAGCTCTGTGGAGCCGTGTGTTCCTATAGACCTCAGTAGTAATGACTTCATGAACTTCTTCAATGAAAAGATTTGAACTATTAGAGGCAAGATTGATGATCTCTTGCCCTCAACCAGTGCCATTCTGTCCTCAAGTGGAGTGGCCTTGGAAACGGCTGTATGCCCTGGTGTATATTTGGATAGCTTTTCTCCCATCAACCATGACCAATTGTCTTCAACGGTTTCTACTTCTAAACCGTCTACCTGTCTCTTAGACCCCATCCCAACGAGGCTGCTTAAAGACGTGTTGCCTTTAATTGGCACCTCTGTTGGATATTGTTGATGTGTCTTTGCTAACAGGGCATGTACCACATTCCTTCAAAGTAGCTGTAATTAAACCTCTCCTGAAGAAGCCCACTATTAATCCAGAGGTGTTGGCTGACTACAGACCGATCTCTAACCTTCCCTTTCTCTCTAAGATCCTTGAGAAAGTAGTCGCAAATCAGTTGTGCGACTTCCTACATCAGAATAGTTTATTTGAGGAGTTTCAGTCAGGATTTAGAAAACACCACAGCACAGAGACAGCACTGGTGAAGATTACAAATTACCTCCTAATTGCATCAGATAAAGAACTCATCTCCATACTGGTATTATTTGACCTTAGTGCTGCGTTCGACACCATTGATCATGACATCCTATTACAGAGACTGGATCAGTCGATTGGCATTTCAGGTACCGCACTAAGTTGGTTTAAATCCTATTTATCAGATCGATCTCAATTTGTATTTGTAAACGATGAAGCCTCAATGACCACCAACGTTAATCATGGAGTTCCACAAGGTTCTGTGCTTGGACCAATTTTATTTACCTTATATATGCTTCCTTTGGGCAATATTATCAGGAAACACTGCATAAACTTTCATTGCTATGCAGACGATACTCAATTATATCTATCGAGACCAACCAGCTCGCTAAAATTCAAGAATGTCTTAAAGACATAAAAACATGGATGACCTGCAACTTCCTGATGTTAAACTCAGACAAAACTGAAGTTATTTTACTGGGCCCTGAACAACTCAGAGATCAATTATCTGGTGATGTGGTTTCTGTAGATGGCATTGCCCTGGCATCCAACACCACTGTAAAGAATCTAGACGTTATCTTTGACCGAGACTTGTCCTTTAACTCCCACGTGAAGCAAATCTCAAGGATTGCATTTTTTCATCTATGTAACATTTCAAAAATCAGGCACATCTTGTCTCAAAAAGATGCAGAAAAGCTGGTTCACACGTTTGTTACTTCCAGACTAGATTACTGCAACTCCTTATTATCAGGCTGCTCTAATAAGTCTCTTAAGTCCCTCCAGTTGATCCAGAATGCTGCAGCTCGTGTACTCACAAAAACTAAGAAAAGAGATCACATTACTCCTGTATTAGCTGCTCTGCACTGGCTCCCTGTAAAATCAAGAATCACATTTAAAATTCTTCTTCTCACCTACAAAGCCTTGATTGGTGATGCACCATCATATCTTAAGGAGCTTGTAGTACCATATTGCCCCACTAGAGAGCTGCTCACTAAATGCGGGGCTACTTGTGGTTCCTAGAGTCCTAAAAAGTAGGATGGGAGCCAGAGCCTTCAGTTATCAAGGTCCTCTTTTATGGAACCAGCTTCCACTTTCAGTCCGGGAGGCAGACACAGTCAACTCATTCAAGAATAGACTTAAGACTTTCCTCTTTAATAGTGCTTATAGTTAGGGCTGAATCAGGTTTGCCCTGGTCCAGCCCCTTGATATGCTGCTATAGGCTTATAGGCTGCTGGGGGATGTTTTAGGATACACTGAGCACCTATCTCCTCTTCTCTCTCTACTTATGGATGAATTTACATTTCTCCATTGCACCTTATTAACTCTGCTTCCTCCTCGGAGTCGTTGTGACTTCACGTCTCATAGGGTCCATTGGACCTGGAGGTGTCTGATGCCTGGTGAGCCGGTCTCCTGCGTTGGCCCTGCTGATCGCCCCGCCCCCCCTCCTCTCTACCTCCTTTCGAATGAGTTTCATTCATACATTGTCATATTCATTGAATGTGTTGTAACTCTATAACACTGTTCATTCTGTACACATGACATCTATTCATCTGTCCATCCGGGGAGAGGGATCTTCCTCTGTTGCTCTCCTGAAGGTTTCTTCCCTTTTTTCCCTGTGAAAGGTTATTTTTGGGGAGTTTTTCCTGATCCGATGTGAAGTCCTGGGACAGGGATGTTGTATGTGTACAGATTGTAAAGCAAAAAATTGTCTGAGGCAAATTTGACTATTCAAAATAAATTGAATTGAATTGAAAATGTCCGATGTGATCGAGGAAGCGGAGGACCGAGCTGCGAGGAGGGAGGCTCATGGTTATGTCTCCCAACCTGCAGAGACCAGACTGTCATCATCCAGCTCCTCGTCTGCTGGACCCACGACATCCACCGGTAGTGTACTTAATGTTAACTTTCTTTGTATGCCAACACATGAAAATCTGATCATTTCCTTTAATTAAAAGTTGTTTTTTTAAATTATGTGAATATGTCACATTCCTGAAGACATGGAGACAGTTTGGGAGTGTGGCCGGTGCAGGGAACCCGACCCTCCCGAGAGCTCAGAGTGCCTGGTGTCGTGGGTCCAGCAGACGAGGTATCACACCACGTGTGTGGGCTGAGACGAGGAGCTGGATCAGGAAGATTATTTTAAATGCTATTTGTGTCCAGATTGATTTTGTATTTTGTTTTTGTCTCTTTTGTATTTAAATAAATATTTATCATTGTTTCAAAGATTTGCACAAGTCTTTTGCTTTAACAATGTAGCTTTTCAATCATGAATACTTGTTTTTTTAGTTGTAATGTAACTCTTACTCTGCACTGTGGCTTCATGCATGAGCTGGTGTTTTTTAAGTGATTGACATGAGAAGAGTTAAACAAAACATCCAGCAGGTTGTGCTATACACTCAAATGGAAACTTATTGCGAAGAACAGAACTACGATCTGGGATATGTTGACAGCTTTTCTGTAACAAGTTAATATCCCCGAAAAACTAGAAGCGCTGTGTGTTTACTAGGACGGTAGAAGTTAGTCCGTAATAGGCCAATGGCAGCGCACGGCTAATTTACCGGTGTTAGCGTCCTTTAACTGGCTCTAGTAAAGGCAAATCTAACTCGAATAATTAAAACGATATTTAGCTTGAAAGGTTAAAGCTTTCACCATTAAATCAGCTGAAAACGTGATGCGATAATTTTCATCAATATTTGAAGTGACATTTTATTGGAATGTTAGATCAAATCTGCCTGAGATTGGAAACGATTCCGTTAGTGGTTAAAATAAGTGGATGAGCACTGAAACAACCCATATCTCAATAGACAAAGAATTCTCAAATTAATTTGTATATACTTTTATAGTCACACATTTCCAATACATCAATTTGTTTCTAAGGTTCATTAATGAAGTGATCAAATCTGAGCAAAAGAATGTCAAGGGTGCAAACGGAGAGATCCCTCATCAGCCAGAAGTTAGCAAAATGTCCGCCATGAGGCTATATTTTCACTAGAAAATAACTGAATAATAAATAAAGTTCTATGGCATTCATTCTCTGTATGTATTTCTTCATGTTTTACAACTGGTTTAACCTGAGCCAGGCCATTATATCACATTCATAAAGGGTTAATAGTTTACAGATGTTAAAAAATAAATAATAGTAACCGATGTTTAACACATATTGGATCTGTACATGGTATCAGCCGATACACAAGTTCAGGTATTAAAATCACCATCGGGAAGAATTAGCCTCCATTCTGAAATATGTCTTAGGTTAACTGAGCAGATGTTTATTGTTTATACTATGTGAGGACATAAGCTAGGACCAGAAGGACTAAAAACAGAACTGTGCCAGTTATAGAAATTATAGGAAACACATAAACCATATTAATACAATAACATTAATCACTGGATCTACTCTAACGCTACAGTATTTGTTTGGTATTTCTTATTTTCTAACTCCATTCACTATATTACACATGTATTCCTTGCTAAAATTCCACACCTGTGCCACACCAGCCTGTTCCCCTAAAAAATGACATTCCCATACAACAAAACTACATTGTCAATTATATTCACGTATTTTCTCACAGATTCCATTTCTTTTTGACATATCACAAATTGTATCTTTTCATTAATTTCACTCATTTCTAATCATGTCTGCAGATACCACTATACATGTCCTCTGTGAAACCAAAATCCAACGTTAACTTACTTAAAATGACGTCACTGACCTTGGTAATGTTCAAACTGACTTGTTTTAAGCCCAACCATGATGTTTTACTAACCCTAACCACATGGTTCTGTTGCATTTCTGTTTTGTTTCTGTGTCTCATTGCAGAGCCGGGTCAACCTTCAATCAGAGCTTCGATCCCCGGCTCCGCTAATCCGCGTCGATGTGTCCTTGGGCAAGACACTTGACCCCAAATGTCTCCCGTATCTGTTCTACGGTGTGTGAATGTTGTACGAATGTTAGTTACTGCTGATGTGCAGGTGGAACCTTGTAGCGATCTGTAATCCCTACCTCACGACCTAAAAGGGAAATTCTGGAATGGACTTTGGATGGAATGGTGTGTCATTTCACTATGTGTATTGTTGTCCCTGTCCCTGCTCTGTTAAATACAAATGGATGCATTTTGAGCGAACTCTGTTGTGGTGTGTAATTGTTTGGTGGCCGATGCTAAATATTTTGCTTTTGGGAAATGTACCTTGGAGGGTTCAATATGTGTGATTATTATCTTCTATACTTGAGCCCTGTGTGCGGTTGACTTTAAAGGACAAATAACGACTCCAACCCTGAAGAAACATTGTTAGGCACCGACCTAGCTGGCACCCCAAGCAACTGTCATTACCGTTACAACCTTAGCCCCTCCCATCAGTGTATGAAGTCATGACGTGTTAAAGTGCTTTGAGTGGTCGGAAAACTAGAAAAGAGATAAACAAGTACAGTTTATTTACCATTTGAAATCTAAACACAAATTTAAAACTGCGATTGTAATCTCCCAGAAAATAAGTTGTCCATTAAAACATAATAAGAATACAGTATGGGAATGTAGCTTTGAAGGAGTCAGGGTTGGCCACAAATGCAAAGTCTCTATCTTGCAGTTCCTGCATACTATCTTACTAAATAAGAGTTGTTGTTATCCTGTTAGTATGAAATACAACTCTTCTAGAAAGTGAAAAAGATAGAGAAGCAGGCCTCTGACCGTAAGGTCCTTGGTCTGATTCCCAGCAAGGGCAGGAGCAATCCAAGTGGGAAAGTATAACCTTTAAACTTTAACCCCAGGTGCTCCAGTGGAGCTACTCGGTGACCAACAGGTCAGACTGTGGTTGTACCAGGCAGCCTCAGCTGTGAATGTGTGGGCAGAACCTTCCTGAGAAAGAGAGCAAGGCTCCTGGTCTAGGAATAGCAGCCAGCTTTGAAGAATAATGTCAGTCAGAGAAAAATGGAAATAAATGGCTTTTTACACTGTGGTTAAAATGTCATATTCACAAAAAACAAACCTCAGTGGGGCATCAATAGAAAATATTCAATGATGAACGTTTTACCAGAACAAACACAGCTAAAAGGAGGAATATCTCAAACTAACTCTGCAGAGACGAGAGCCTAAACAAAGGGCATGTTGGTTGGATCCATTAACCAACTTGTTCATTCATTGTGATCTACTGTACATCATATACATCATCTTACAGGCGCATGTTCACAACGTTTAGCTGACTCTGCGTGTGGTGACATGCCAAACCTCTTCATCACTTAACTTCCTGGGTTTGAACTGTAGTCAGTGTGAGTCAGCTAGCTGCTGTCCAACGATCCCGACATGGACAGGCGCCGCTGGCTCCCATGCGGCTTTAATGCTGCTTCTGTATTGGGCTGAGCAGCTGAGAGCAGCGGGCCCTGTTCTGATTGGTTGATTCCATCCTGGAGGAGGAGCTCTGACTGACTGTCTTTTGGCTGAAGCAGGTGTTGTCTGTCAACAGATGGGCGTTTTGAGGACTGGACCTCCCAATCTGATATCAGATCCTGCCATGGAGAGACATATAGTTAGTTGTGGAGTCTACAATTGTTGGTTTGATTTGTATTATGAACATAACAGCCAATTTTCCAATACAAAGCTGTAAGAGGGAGAATATAATGGGTATCTAGGTGATGTCCATCTTTACATCATTATGGTATACCATCCACGACAATCAGAGCCAATGAATAAAATGATGGACACTTTGGAGACAGAAATAATAGTAAGATAAACTAGAGAGCATGAGACCCAATGGGAACAGAAACAAATCTCAAGTGTTGCTGTGATGTCACTGAACCCATTTTAACCACCAATGGGAAGCTGTCCCACTGACAAACACCAAGAACTACAAAACCCTTTAAGTCAGGGAAACACAACGCTTCAAGTGTTATCAGTCGATTGAATAGGCGTCATCAGCCTCATATATATTGGTACGAAGGGGCCTGCTCCACCTAATAGTAGGCTAAGATGGCTGTTCTTATCTACTCACATGGCTCATCCCCGATAACAATACAAGAAGACAATGCTGACCTTCATTGACACAATAAAAAGAGCTACAAAGTCTGTGAAGGGAAGAGTTAGGACTGGATGGATAGATCAAACTAACTTCAGACTTTCATCAAGGAGAACGCTGTTAGGGTCTCGTGTGAAACCAAAACTCAACATGTTGACCTATTTGAACTATGGTATGTTACGTACTTACCCTATGTACGTAAGTAAAATTACTTAATAAACATACTAAGATTATTATTATTATTATTATTATTTTCCTTTCAGCCTGTAGATCATACTTACAACATTCACCGACAACTTTTATGATTTACTGACTAATTGCTTCGTAGCAAGTGATCAGAAACCTGGTTTAGGTGTACATCCCACCTGATGTCTTTTCAAAGCTAGCATATTCAGGTTTCACAGAACCTCCAGACAATAAACTCTAAAACCTGTAACCTAATAAGCTTAAAAATAATAACCAGGATACCAGGTATGCATGTAATACCCATTCTAGTCTTTCAACTGGTTTTGCATGCATTCAGGTTGTCTCTAGCTATTCTTTCCTTCCATCTGAGTAATAACATGGTGGATGAGGCTGGATGAGAGTTTTGTCTCTTCATTAAAACAAACTTGATCATCAAATCCCTTTTATTTCCTCTTGTCCCCGTACATTTATAAAGCACTAAGATATGTGATATTTTTCATTCAACATTTTCAGGATTTTGCTATATATATGTAAAAAAAAAAAAATATTGAGAAAATTGATAATTCTGAGGAAAAACCAGAAGTCAGAATTCTGAGACTGAACTAACCATCTTTTTTATACTTTTGTAATCTCCTGTGAAAGTTAAGACTGTGCTACTACATGGTGTTCCCGTACCTGTGTCCTAACAGGAAGGGCTGGTTGATCAAGCCTCTCTGGCCACTGAGGATTCAGGGTGCTGAGAGGTGAGGGGCGGGACAATGAATGAGACACACACTGACTTCCTGTCTGAGGAAGGACAGCAGAGGAAGACTGCATAGAAGTTTGAGGAAGGGGTGAGGATGTTAAGGTGTCCTGGGGGAAGTTTGGGGAAGAAAACAGTGACTGATATGAAGAGGTATGGATGAGAGGGGGGGAGGCAGCAGGGTGGAAGACCGAGGAACCGAAATCCAGAGAGTTCACTTCTCGTTCAAGTTGTTGATCTTGGTTTTCATTGGACAGTTGCTGCTGGGGGTTGGTTATCGGTGACTCGTCGGTGGGAGAGGCATGGGTTGGGGTGCCGGTAGGGGAGGAGAGGGCGTTGGATGTTGGTGTCAGGGTGCTGTAGGAAGGAGGGATCATTGGCATTTGCCTCTGCAGCAGCTGCATGATGGTCCCAATGTCTGCTGACATATGAAGCTCTAACCTGGAAAACACACACACACACACACACACACACACACACACAATATTGCCGAGTAACATATGTATAATTAAGCAATAAGGTACGAGAGGCAGTACTGTAGTCAATAATGTCCTGTTCAAGGGTGTTGTTAGGCCCGATGCTAGCAGTGCAGTTTTTTGTGAATGAGAATACAAGTGAACTTAAAGCTTATATTTACCTTAACTATATTTAGGCTGTTACAACTATTTTTCTGGCATTGTGTATTTAACTTAAAATCTGACATACATGTAAAGTTGTTGTTAATATTAAAGAAATACACTCCAGAAATGGAAACAACATGCACACACACTGATTGGACAACATCGGCGGCGAGATCGTGAGCCAAAAGGGTGGGACCACCCTGTGCTCCAACCAGAGGAGTCCAAAGTCTAAACCAAGAGACTCCTCCTTCTATTTTAACCAATCATGCTTGCTCTTAAAGTTTATATAAAGCCACGCCTCCCTTGGAGACCCCAGTCTGTTACCGAACGATGCTTTAAGCTGACTTCACTCAGACCCGTGCTGCACGTTAAATGCTTTGTTGTCACCGGACTTTTGTTCTACCGCACTTGAATGAATCCACTTGTTTTGATTTCTGCAATGAGCCGTCCTGGTCATCTTTTCCCAACCTTCGACATTGTCCCCACTACTGATAAAGATGCTGGTCAATCCCTTTGGTGACTCACCTGGTTATCTGTCTCTGCAGTCTCACCATCTTCTTCTCGAACTCCACCTTCTGCCTCCGAGGGATGGTGGACAAAGGAGGGGGAGGAGAAGGAAGAGGAGTACTGCAGGGACACTGGGAAGAGGAGGGCAGGTCAAAGAGCTCCAGGGAGGGGGGCTGAGGAGGAGGTGGTGAAGGAAGGCTGTGAGAGCAGGGCACCTCCTGGTATCTCTGCTCCTCTCGACTCTCTGAGCCCCAGAAGGTGAAGATGTCGGACACCCCTGAGAACGCATCTGTTCCACACACACACAAACACAGTGTGACACACACAGAGCCAGGTGGAGCTGCCACCGCTAAACACCGTCTTTTTTGTATTTCCTGGGCTTTGATAACATCTCTAGACTTGCCTGTTAAAGCGTTACAGGTCTTCACTCTCATACCAGGGTCGGGGCACCCCGGAGCGTTTGTGGCAGCAGCAGGACTGGCGGAGGTCTGAGCGGGTCGGGTCTCCTCTGAGTCCTCCCCTTCATCGTCACTGGAAAACACAGGGCCATATCTACAGAGGCAATGAGTTCACTTTCCTTTTCTTAATGAATGGAATGTACGCTTTACAGGAGGGAAACTACATAGCAGGTCTTACATTGTATGGTTATGATCATCTCTGTTGCTGCCCGCATGCTGCTCACAGCTACTGGGTTGTCTTGTACGTCCGACTCTCTCCCTCCCTGCTGAGATGATGTCACCTGACAGGGACACACAAACAATCAGTTTGTGTGATTTTCACTAATGTCTTACCACATTTGTGTGAATATAACTATTTGGTTTTATTGTTCTTCTGTATTTCCTTTATTTTCTGTATGCGACTGTATGCGACCTCAAAAGGGATCAAATGTATTCATTAACAATTATATTTAAAAAGTAGACCAAGAACTCTGGCGGTCATCCAGGATTCATAGAATCGTTGTTACATCTGTAACTTTGTCCTGTTTCATCCTTCCTGACCACCAGAGGTGTCACGAGGAATCCCAAGGAACCTACCTCGTATGGCTCAAGCAGAGTTGGTACGTTTACTAAATAAATCTGTGCTTTGTCTCGTAGTGGCGCTTCACATCGCTGCTTTTAATATCGCTGAACATATGAGACATACTGCTTTTGAACTAGTTGTGGGAACAATGAACATATAAAAGTCTATTCATGGTTAAAGGCTCTGGTTAAGCTGTCCACGTTTCTCTTTTTGGAGCGCCATGGCTGTGGGGTGCGGGCATGTCCCTGTGAAGACCAGAGAACTGCTGCCCGGTCTGACCAGCTTGTACAGTCCGCTGAAGTGCCTGTAGAGCAGCCAAGCCGAACAGCCGAGCCAAACAGCTCCCCAGGTTCGACTGGGACAGTCTGGAGGGTCCTCCTACATGTCTCCGACAAGGGTGACTGTGCCAGCCACACCTGGCGGCGGGTCTGAACCAGGGTGGACATTAGGTGCCCAGGTTCCCTCGACATAAGTGCAGGTCGTCTGTGATCCGACATCAGGTCCAATCTAGTGGCCCTTACTACGTAAGGCATGATGCCACAGCTCATGCACAGGTTCTCCGAGAGGCCCTCCCTCGGGTGCTCGAGGCCTACAGCCGGAGAGTTAAACAGAGCCACGACTCTGGAGGGACCCTGCCCACTAATCGATATGGGCTACGAAGTCAGTCTGAGCCGGGAAGCTCTGCTGACTGCTAGAGAGAGGCAGGGAACAGTCAGTGAGAGGGGAGCAAGGACACTCTCTTCACTAGTACGGTAGCTGTAATTATTGGTGTCCTACCAGTAAGCTTGAGCGGGAGCACCGTGTTACTGTGGGAACAGGTTCTGTGGAAACAGGTCAAAAACAGTCTGTCCGATGAGAGGGAGCGAGAACACTCTCCACTAGTATGGTAACTGTAATTATTGGTGTTCTACCAGTAAGCAAGAGACTCTATTCCCAACAGGCCAGGTGGTCTCTATTCTTCACTCGGTTCCACTTCACTTTCTCCTATCGCCCCGGTTCCCGCAACATTAAGCCTGATGCTCTTTCCCGTCCAAGGTCAAACCCGTCCGGGTTCCTTGGTGCCGGCTGCTCCTTCTCCTCCTCGCCTCATCGAAAGAGGCCCCGTCTACTCGGTTCATCGCCTGCTTCGTTCCTGCCGCTGGGGGCAAGGTCTTTAGTACCTGGTCGACTGGGAGGTATACGGCCCTGAGGAGAGGCAATGGGTCCCGGCCCGTAACATCTGCAACCCTCAACTCATCACCAGGTTTCACCAACAGCACCCGAACCAGCCTTCTAGGACTAAAACGCTGGCCTGGAACACCAAGCAGGCTCGACAATGAAGGGCTTTCCTCCGGTTCCGAGATGTCCCCGAACACGGAGCTGCCTCAGCTCCGTCCGGTTCCTGTTGGATTTTTCCTCGGAAGCAGATCCTGTTTGACTGGAGGTCCAGAGACCTCATTGAATCTGCCTGGAATAAAGTTAATCGAAACTATTCTGGGGAATAGTGTCGTACTTAAGTCCCCCGTTACACTGTCTAGGGAGGAGCAAAGACACTCTTTACTAGTCTGGTAGCTGTCAGAATTAGCGTGGCCAGGAAGGATGAAATAGAACACATAGGTGTGCTAACCCTGTCCTCCCTCATGAAATCAATGTAAGCTAATCCTTCCTGATAGAAAGGTCTGGTCATCTCTGTGATCTGGTCCACCTTGACTTCTGTCTGTCCTTGCAAGCTGTTTGCATGTGTGAAGCCTCACCTGTGTGAGTGGAAGACAGGTTACGTTTCCTGAGTGGTCTGCTGAACCCCTCACAGTCTTCTCCACTCATAAAACCTACAGCTTCATTCTTTACCTGCAGACAGAGAAGAAGAGAGGAAGAATTGTGTACTATAGATAAAGTTACATTTCATTCAACATTTTGTTTGTGAAATGCTCCATTTTAGATCGTGGTCCAATCGGGCTATAGAGAGTATTTTTGATATTTCTATTCGGTTTCATTAACCAAAAATGGGCTGCATTTCAACAGTTTTTACATCTAAGAATTAAAATGTTTTAATTGGCCTGGTGTTGATCGAGAGCGCTGCAGCGGCTGGGCCGGTCAATTGTCATTGTTGATTACATCCAGTAAAAGTGTTGGCCACTGACAGGCTCAGATTGTGGTTATTAGTGTCTGACTACATTATGGACAGAGCTCTTCAAAGAAGGAGGACACGTCTCGTTCTTTCATCTAGTGGGAGGTGACTTGTCGCCAGAAGACAGCAGGAAGTGTGTGTGAGGGTTGTAGACAGGAGGGCCGCTGTTATGAGAGTTTGTTGGGCTGGAGTACAAAAGGCGCAGCTGTTATTTCAAATATTTTCAGTGTTATAACTGAATATTAAAAATGGGTTTAGGGATGAAGAGCTCCCCCTGAATATATATATAAATATATATATATATATGAGAGAGAGAGAGAGAGAGAGAGAGAGAGAGAGAGAGAGACAGAGAGAGAATAACATACGTCTCTGAGATTGAAGGTGATCTCCAGGTTGGACCAGAAATATTCACAAAATTCAGGATACATACCCAAAACCTGCAAAGACAAATACCAGTAAATCAGCACTGCATTACAAAGGGAACAAAATATATAGCACAAACAAAGACTGATACACGTTTTGGAAAAAGACTTTGTGTATAAACTTATGGTTTCAATTAATCACATTGAAGAACTAACACCTGCTCAGTTATCAGCCATTCAATGACGTCCCCAGAACCTGGATGGTTCTAAATGAAAACATAAAAACATGTGATACCTCCAGCATATCCTCTCTTTGTATCTTGTGCAGATCACAGTAAGTCAGAGCTCTGACATCTGCACTGGATTTTCCTGGCAGAACGAATAGATTAATGGGCTCTCCAAAGATATCATTCTTCCCTGGAGGAGAAAAAACATGCTGTGAGGATGTATATGCCTAATACTCATTATTCATACATTTCTGTCATATTCATTGAATGTGTTGTAACTTCTGTCCATCCGGGGAGAGGGATCCTCCTCTGTTGCTCTACTGAAGGCTTCTTCCATTTATCCAGTGAAGGGGTTTTTCTATTATTTGGGAGTTGTTCCTGATCCGATGTGAGGTCAAAGGTCAGGGATGTCGTATGTGTACAGATTGTAAAGCCCTCTGAGGCAAATTTGTAATTTGTGATTTTGACCTATACAAAATAAACTGAATTGAAATATATGAATGAAGGTATCTCTCTCCATTTCTTCATGTAAGAGACATTACTGTCTCTACGTGAGTCTTCCTTGGGCCACTAGCATATACCTGAGCCTCATGCATGCACCTACCCAGTATAGCTATCACCACGTCTTCTTTGAGGATCTCTATGGATCCTCGAGAGATGAAGTACAGAGCTGATATCAGGTCTCCAGTGTGGACTAGGGTGTCACCAGGAGGAGCATGGGTGGTCTTAAACCTCATGGCCAGGGCTCTGAGACAGCCCTTAGTAGATCCTAGACAACATAACAACATAACAAATACAATATGTCTGGTATAAGAACCATGTCACTTGATATTATCTTAAACCAGGTTGCAAAGTTGACAGTTGAATTGCTACTTCAGACCCCTGCAGGTGGATTGTGCCTATGAACCATGCACTACTGTTGTATTAGTAACAAATGTCAGCGTGAAGTCACTATGTTAATATGAAGGTGACAACATGACTGTGGTTGCTTTAAAGATGATAAAGATGATGATTCTTATTCTAAAATATAGTTCAATAATTACAAGCTTTTTGTTGAGGAAAGAGTAGAATAGCACTCCTTCATCCCCAGTAGTGTACTTCTTGCTGGTTCAATGTATATTTTATACATTTTATTCATAAATTGGTGGCTTTGGCTGGGATGAAAATCATGGCTAGATTGAACAATTTATCCCCACACCTTTATTACTTTCTCTACCTGATGAGCTTGCATTCCTGCTTTTTGCACAACTTATGGTTGTCATTTGAACAACACTAAACATGCTATACACAGTGGGAACTTTACTGTCTTATTGTGTATTTGAACTAGTTATTTGAAAGTTGTTTAAAAAGTACAATGCAGAATAGCACATAACATAATAATATGATATTATTCCATTATGATTATTACTGCATTAATATGTAAGCATCACTGACGTTACAGCAAGTTAAGGTGAGGCTTGTTTTAATGACTTTATATGTTGCAGGGTACCTTAACCTGAGCTGCTTAACTTCAGGGCTCATGTTAGCAAAGTTAGGATGTAGCTACTCCAGGTGACTTTGACTGTACACATGACATCTATTCATCTGTCCATCCGGGGAGAGGGATCCTCCTCTGTTGCTCTCCTGAAGGTTTCGTCCCTTTTTTCCCTGTCAAAGGTTATTTTTGGGGAGTTTTTCCTGATCTGATGTGAGGTCAAAGGTCAGGGATGTCGTATGTGTACAGATTGTAAAGCTCTCTGAGGATAATTTGTAACTTGTGATATTGGGCTATACAAAATAAACTGAATTGAATTGAGTGACCATTTTCTATTCATCCACCAGATGCTCTCGAACTTTCCTTTCTTTCCCCCAAGCCTGACTTATCCTGAAAATTATCCAGCTAGCTACGTTAGCCAGTTACAAGAAATAGGGCCCTGTTCCTGTATCCCAGAACTCAAGTTAAGGAGACGGTCATCTGTTTAAATAAACTTGTCTTGCTACTTGCCTCTGAGTGTTGTGTAGGAACTGTGAAGGTAAGCTCTATTTTCTAACTTGATGGCGATACAGAATGTTTCTGTATTTTGGTAGCTCAAGGTCAACCTTTTGTGGAAGGAATCTCCAAATAGTTTTCTTCTAATTTGGTTTACAATTCTTTTATTTGACCATTGTTTAAATTGACTTGCTCTGTTACAAGAAGTTAGTAACACTAAGAAATGAATGAAATATATACACTCAAAACATGAAAGTAATTTGATGAGTGAGGAATTTTGATGGAACTGGTGGAGATGAGGCAAATTCTGTCACATAAAATGTAAAGTATACAAACATTGTATTTTAGTACAGTATTTCACATGGGTAATGTTAAATAGTATTACCTTTAAAAGCCTTAAAGGTTTGCAGCAGTGACCTGTTGAGGTGGAGACAAATATCTGCCTGGAGACACTCTGGGAAGCCTTTTAAAACCTGTGGTACAAGTATAGATTGGGACATAAAAAAATCATATTCCCTTCAAAAGGAAGACAAACAAAGCCCACATACCGTAAGATTACTAACAACTTTATCATTTGTTTGCTCTATAATGATTGTTCCAATGAAGCTGCTTGATAAATAATTGATGCTTTTTACTGAAAGTCAATCTAATATGTTGATATTGAGTTGTCAACGCACATTTGATATGATCCTTTGGTAATTTGTCTCCATTAGAAGATAAAAGCTTTTGCATTTTTCTACTCCTGTTAGTACTCATTTGTTATCTAAATTTAAGTGAGTAGTGTTTTTATACATGTTAGGATATTACTTGAATTAGAAATGTTGTTTCTTTTGAAATCAAAATATGAGTTTTAGCATGCAAGCAACATGCTATGAATACTTACAATATAGCTGAAAGTCTCCTATACTCACAGCGTTCATATCTATTCCATTAGTGTACGACCAAGCGTGTTGGAAGTATTCCTCCAGCCGCTGTCTCAAAGGGTTGGGGATCTGGTGGAAGCGGATGAACTCTCGGACTCTCATCATCTGGGCATGGTAGCGTGCCGTACCAGAGTACAGCCGCTGGATAATGGCTGACACATTACCGAAAATACTGGCATACATCAGAGCTGGAGAGGAGACCAAATCAGAGACCTTGTATCATTGACCTTTAAATAGAATAATTCGACTGACTGAAAGAAATTACACAATACAAAGTATGCTGGCATGTATTACATCCCCATTAATGAAAGGGAACAACTATAATTATATTTATAATATCTTATCTGTTCACATTCAACATGTTCAGTATAAGCACTGTGCTTATCCACTGTGGGCCAGATTTACTAATTTATTTGCTAAATGTTTGGTATTACTTTTCAAAGCACAACTTTGTTGCTACTTGGATTATTGGAGTTTTTTTCATCTGAATTTAATGTTGAACCATTTATCAAAAACATGTCTGTGACTATACAATGTTAACGTATTAAGTCAAAATAATTTGTACAGAAATGGTTCTATTTGAACCCTAACTGCTGTTGATTTAGCTTCAATAGTTTTTGTGACATTGCCAAAAGGTCCAACCGGTCGTATTTGTTGAACTCACCTCCGATAAGCATGACGCAGATGGAGAAGATTTTCTCAGAGTTGGTGTTTGGGGAGACGTTCCCGAAGCCTACGCTGGTCAGACTACTGAAGGTGAAGTACAGAGCGGTGACGTATTTATCTCTGATGGAAGGACCTGACCCGACAATGGAGTCATTGTAGGGCCTCCCAAGCTGCTCACCCAGATTGTCCAACCAGCCAATCCCAGTCGAGGATGACCGCTCAACATTCCCTATGGCATACCTGGGGGAAGAAAACGTGTCAGATGCACCTTCTATACACAAGATGCAGAATTTTTAAATGTGGCTCCTAGGCCTGAAATAAAAGGAAATAAGTGCATATAAGAAAACAGTATTTGAAAGATCCCAAACCCTTTTGGAGTCTTTTTTCCTTTTAATGGGAGGCATCCATTTAAAATATTATGTAACTATAATGTAACAAAAATTTTATAAATAGGGTCTCACGACAACAACATTATGTTTTGTCCACAATGTATTCACCCACCAAACTGTTATATGTAATAATGAGTACATAACCAAAGTGAGTAAATCAGATTTGCTCAAATTGGTAATTTCCAAATCCGTTCCTATTATTTATTTAAAAAATATCAAGTTGAAATAAAAGTTATTCCTAGTGGAATTCTACACTGATGAAATAGCCTTTTCAGTTACAAAAATCTAAAACCTTACCTTTTGGGGGGAATGGAATAACTATTAAAAGCCATAATAAACATATAAAGAATCATTTTCTATTTTTCTGATATTGGCAAACATCATAACTTCCTCCATACACATTTGTTCTTCTTGACAAATTAAGAGAAGGACAGTACTTACAACATTCTGTATACTATACAGTTCATACCACCATCTCGCACATCTCAATATTTGTAGAATTGTGTGATTTTTGTTAAGATGAAGACACAATAAACGTGATAATGGCTTCATGAGTGCTCATATATAAACAGCATTAAGGGGAAAACAGTTAGGTTCAAAGCACATTTTGTGAAAACAAATCTAGAATCATAACTGACTGCTAACCAACTTGTTTTATTGGGCAAGTTTCACATACACAAATCAAACTTTTCTAAATCTGACCCAGATATTGAATTATTCATTACAGACTTTGTGAATGACGATGAGTCTGTTAAAACTATCTATCAATAACAGGAAAACAATTGGTCTGCTTCAGGAATAAGTCAAGACGATTGTTTTATGTATATCACTGTTATCATCTGTTTAAATTTGTATTAAGCACATAAATAGCATTACTATATTAACATTATTATTAATGGTGTTAACTTTTTGGTTATTATACAGTTTATTCATTCTCGTATTATTCTCTTGTTTTTCTATATTTACACTTAATTTCTTAATTTAGCTCAACATGAGGACATGGATGTCTGTTTGTTATAAAAATGCAGGTCACATTATAAATCTGATCAGATTCATGCCAAAAGACTTATTTTCAGGACCAAGCCATCCATTTCTGGTACGATATTTCTCTTTTCATCAACTGTCTACATAAGCTATGTAATGTAAGTTTGGATGTGAGACCCAAATGCAGGATACAGTAGAGTAATGTACCAGATGCAGGCCAGCCAGTGCGCGATGAGGGCGAAGGTACACATGAGGAGGAAGAGGACAGCTGCACCGTACTCTGAGTAGCGGTCCAACTTCCTGGCTACACGAACCAATCGCAGTAACCGGGCTGTCTTCAGTAGGCCAATCAGGGTGGTGGTCTGTTAGGAGGACGAGAAAGAGCAGCAATGTGATTACCGGTATGTGAATCACAATATAATGCAAGTGAACAAATGATGAATAACAATATCAAATGAATAACTGTTGTTGGAGTCTCTAGCTTCCAGATGTTCTTTTTAATTCTCCTATTTCTCGTGTGCTGCTTGTTTCCCTTCAATCCAAAAAGTCTTTCCTTACTACCGTCCCGCTTTCTACCCAAACCTCCATCTCTCCAGCCCACTCTTCTTCTTTCCCTCCCTCCTCCCTACTTCTCCCTCTCCACCTCCCCTAACCACCTCCTCTCCTGAGCGGTAGATGAGGAGGTCAAAGGGAATGGCTGCCACCATGTCGATGAGGAACCACCCTTTAAAGTAGTGGACTGCAATCCGAGAAGACTGGCTCACCACCTGAGGAGACAAAAACTCATTCATATAACAGCACACAGTAGATTTAACTAAAAATGCCACAACCTTATCAAATAACAATAAATATATGGTTGTATTAAAGTCTCTTTTACTGCACTAGCTGTGGCCGGAGAAATTATAATTTTGGTACCGGTTAGAATTTGGAGATCTAACAAGTCAAGATAACTTTGACTATGTTTTTGTCCACAACTCAGTAATTCCTTTGCCAATTTCCCACTGCACACACACACTGCACTCTGATGAGCAGGTCATTTGTTTGACCCTGAAAATACTAGTGAGTGAATTGGTCAAATCAATTAGTCAGTTAATCCTCAACATTTATGCATACATGTACATCAATGTTTTAGTATTTCCTCTGCTCGGGGCACTTTTGCTGATTCACAAACTTGATTCTCTAATGACCCTTTGCTAAGCCCCTTCCCCTATGGTTGCTGTTGCTAGGCCTGTCAAGCTCTACAAAAACAATGTAATGTAATTGAATCAGGTCCAGCAGCTTGACTGATTTTCACTCTCATCAGGGTTTTTCTTACATCCTCTGACCATACTGACAGTGGCCATATAAACTTTGACATAGGTGCATGCGGATGCAGTGGTCGGTAACTCCCATGAACTTTGCAACCTTTTTGTTGAACACTTGTTGTCATTTTCTGTATTTTACTGGACCACATATGATAGAGATACACTGATCAACATCAGAGAAGGAAGCTTGGAAATTGGAAAAGCACAGTAGACTTTGACGCATCACTGCCCACGGCATCCTCAGACCGCCAAGCCGAACCAAACGCCACTGAAATTGTGTTGTGCAACCTGACAATACATTTTCCCGTAATCCTTGATATCTACTTGCTGTTCAACATACACTGCTGAAAGCTTGACAGGCCTCCTGTGCCTAGTTACGATTGCTAACAAGGAAATGGACAGTGGCCATTCACTGGTCTCCTGGGTCAAAGTCCTGTGGTAGACCCCAATCCGCCTTCATCTCTATGCAGACTTTGATTTGACATATTTGTGATAATGGGAGAAATGGGATGCCTCGAAATGTAATTGACAGACTGTTTTGTTGTATGGGAACATACTATGTAGGAGACCATCAAAGCTGTAATCAGACAGTTCACTCAGTTCACTTCACCTCATCATTGGAGTTAACATATGTGGTCCTGAAGTTAATGATGATGTCAACAATGAACATGATGTCCACGATAAGATCCACCACATTGAGGGGAGAACAGGAGTAACCACAGGTCTGCATGGCTGCTTCCTCCTGGTCACTACGGAGAAATATATCAATGAATAAATAAATATTTTTGCTCCAAGAGAAAGTGAAACATCCACTGAAAAAAACGACAACAGCAACAAGACACATTATTATGTCCCATTGAAAACAACAAAATGGTACCTGAAGGATAATACAATGACACGTTTAAGTATAAATTCCTCTTTTGCAAGTTTGATTCTCTAATCCAAGCCTAATGTTTGGACATCATTCTGATATTCTTTGAGCTTTGTGAGACCAAACAAGTTTGTCCTGTGATTGGAAAGGTCATGGGGTCATTTCAGTTACATTACATTAAATGTCATTTAGCTAAAAAAACCATGAGTCCAAACTCAGAACAACAAGAATCAAGAAAGTACAATTTCTTCAAGAAAGCCAAAACTACAAAGATACCATATGTAATACCATAAGTAAATGCCAAAGTGACCCTGAAGTGCTAATCGGTTTTTATTCAAGGTATTGTCGGAAAAGATGTGTTTTTAGTTTGCGACGGAAGATGTAGAGACTTTCTGCTGTCCTGATGTCAATGGGGAGCTCGGTCCACCAATGAGGAGCCAGCACAGCAAAAAGTCGTGACTTTGTTGAAAGGTCACTGAAAGGTGACTCAGTGAAGGTCGCGGAGGAGCGGAGTAGTGTGGGTACATTTCGGGAGGTTAAAGACCAGTCGAGCTTCTGCATTCTGGATGAGCTGTAGAGGTCGAATGGCATTAGCAGGTAGACCTGCCAGAAGGGAGTTACAGTAGTCTAGCCGTGAGATGACCAGAGCCTGGACCAGAACCTGTGCCGCCTTCTGAGTGAGAAGGGGTCGTATTCTCCTGATGTTGTACAGCATGTACCTACAGGAGCGTGTTGTCATGGTGATGTTGGCAGTCAGGGAGAGTTGACTGTCGAGTGTCACACCGAGGTTCCTGGCAGTCGGAGTCGGGGCCAACACTGAGTTGTTATTTTGTGAGTGTAATTATTATTTTGGAGTGTGGCAGGCAAACGAGACACTCCCCAAACACACCTGAGGCACATCACATAATCACAGGAGAGGCGCCCGATTGGACCGAGATCGACAAATACGCTGCTGGGAGAGGAAAGCAGGACCTGGTGTTGTGCGAGGGGAGAACCCCGCGTGACAAACTGGAGTGGACGACGCAGCCGGGTGGTCGATGATGGGGACAGAACAGGTGAGCGCATCGTTAGGCCAACAAAGTGACTGTAAAAAAAAAAGGGACTGTTTAATTGATGCTGTTGCTTCTTTTATATATAAAAAGACACTTTTAAAACTGGAATTCTGGTGTGTTTCAAGACTGCGGTCCTAAAAGTAACCTTGCAGTGTCTGCTTCTTTGACATAGATTCAACACTAAGTCTCTTATTTGCATCAACAGTTTCCCTTCATGGACATAAATATGTTTTAAGAGAAATGAGATGTCCTTTGCTCAGGAATGTCATGTGAAGCTACGTCTTTTTCTGATGACTGCAGCCGCTGATCACAGCTGAATCAGCTGTCATTCGTTTTTAACAGCTGTAGAGAGTTTTGATGGAGTGTAACGGTAATGACAGTTGCTTGGGGTGCCAGCTAGGTTGGTGCCTAACAATGTTTCTTCAGGGTTGGAGTCGTTATTTGTCCTTTAAAGTCAACCGCACACAGGGCTCAAGTATAGAGGATAATAATCACACATATCTCACCCCAAATCATAGTCTGTCTGAGGCAGTTAGCAGGATAGGTCGTGAGGTAGAGATTACAGATCGCTACATTCCTCCCCCCTTGTAAAATGAACCTAGGTCATTGCTTTTTTACTTTTACTTTAATCCGGAAACCCAAGAAAATCTTCCTTGTCACTTGCTTCCTGAAAGACTTCCAAAAGACGATTATTTTTATTCTCCTCCTGTTGGGTCTGTTGGATTTCAGTGAGTACCATTCTTTGCTTGGGTGCAGTCGATGGAAACCCTTTAAATTCCTCATCATCGCTCCCCTCTTCAAACAATTCTCTCAGCCGTTGTTGTTGTTCTACCTCCTCTGCTGTGGGGTAGCAAGGTTTCAGCCTCGAGATATGAACCGTCTTGCGGTCCTCTCCAATGTCTTCCCGCACAATTTCATAGTTTACCGGACCCTTTTGCTCCACGATCCTGTAAGGTCCTTGCCATTTTGGCGCAAGTTTAGCGGTAAACAATCTCTCTGCCTTGGAGAGAGGATGAGCTTGAAGCCAGACTCGCACCTTTTCTTCCAACTCCCGTTTGTTTTAATCATAATTCCTCTTCTGCCGGCGTTGTGCCTTGTGCAAGTTGGTTTCCACAAATTCCTGCATTTCCCGAAGCTGAGCTATTTTGCGATAAGGTGGCGAGTCTGTGGAATTTAGTCGTGGTAACAACATAGCCTCTAGCGGTCCTCGCAGCAGTCTGGACAAGTTTAGCTCGGTCGGAGTCACTCCAGTGGACTCGCAAACAGCCGAATTTAGGGCAAATCGGAATTCTGGTAGATGTTCGTCCCATTTTTTATGATTCCTTCCCACAAATGATGCAATCATGGTTTTGAGAATCAGGTTTATTCTTTCTGTCAGATTGGTTTGTGGATGATATGCGGTGGTAATTTTGTGCCTTAGGTTCCATTTATTGCAGGTATCCGCAAAGACATTGGACACAAACTGGGGTCCTTTGTCCGAAAGGATGTAGTCTGGAACTCCCCATCGGTTAGTATTTCTTGGCGGAGGGTTTTTGACACCAACTCAGCTGTAGCTTTTCTCAGGGGAAAAAGCTCAACCCATCTGGAATAGTAGTCCACAAAAAACAGTAGGTACAGGTTCCTCTGTGAACTCCTTGGAAATGGGCCCATCAGATCTACTCCAAGCATCTCCCAAGATCGTTGAGTAATGGTCTGTTGAAGCATTCCTGCTTTTTTCCTGCTTTCAGGTTTGTAGGCTTGACACCTTCTGACATATTCCCTGACCTCCAAACTCAGTCTTGGCCAGTACAGCACTGACCGCATTCTTTTGTAAGTTTTGTACCGACCCAGGTGCCCAGACAGAGGATTGTCATGGAAGCTGTGTAGGAGTTTATGCCGGCAAGGCTCAGGGATGTACAACTGTCCTCCAAGATAACGAATTTGGTGTAGGCACTTCACTTCACCTTTCTCTTGGATCGACTGGTACAATTCCTGGATATGCAGGTCCTCTTGCTGTGCTTTCCATATGACCTCATCTGAGATCAGAAGATCTTTTATGGGGTTTGGTGTACCAGACAGCATCATGGCACAAATCTGCTGGGAAAGTCCACTACTCTCGCCTGGTGCTCGGGACAAAGCATCAGCAACCGTGTTGTATTTGCCTTTCCTGTATTCTACTGCAAATGTGAATTCCTGTAAACGTAGAGCCCACCGGATCAGTCTGGTGTTGGGTTTGTGAGTCTTGAACACCCAAACAAGTGAGGAGTGGTCGGTTACCACAGTGAAGAATCTTCCCTCAAGGTAGTATCTCCACTTTTCGATAGCCCATACCACTGCCAGGCACTCCAGTTCGGTAGTGGAATAATTTCTCTCTACCTTGTTCAGGCTCCTACTTGCGAAAGCTAGCACTTCCTCCGTTCTCATTCCTGTTTGTTGTACCAGCACCTCTCCAAGCCCAACTTCACAGGCATCGGTAAAGACCACAAAAGGTAGGGTGAAGTTTGGATGACCGAGCACAGGAGTAGTCACAAGACGTCCCTTGTGGATTTCAAAAACATTTTGGCATTCAGTGGTCCACCTGAAATTTGCATCTTTCCTTTTAAGGGCATTAAGTGGCTCTGCTACTTGCGAGAAATTTGGTACAAACCGGTGGTACCACCCCGCCATGCCTAAAAATCTCTGCAGAGATTTCAAGTTGTTCGGCACCGGATACTCCTCCACTGCCTTGGTCTTCTCAGGGTCCACCTGAACACCAGCTGCAGACACCATGTGCCTGAGGAATTTGAGGGATTCACTAAAGAAGTGACTCTTCTTCATATTCAGTGAACTTTGCTTGTCTGAGTTTATCCAAGACTGCCTGGATGTCATGAAAATGGTGGTGGGGGTCTTGTGAATAAATTATGTCATTAAGGTATACGAAACAGATCCTTCCTCTGAGTTCTCCTAGTGCCAGCTCCATTAACCGCTGAAAGGTTGCCGGGGCGTTTTTTAATCCAAAGGGCATGACTTTGAACTGGTACAAGCCCATACCACAGACAAAGGCAGTCTTTTGCCTACTTTCCAAATCCATCTTGACCTGCCAGTATCCGGAGTTAAGATCCAGGGTAGTGGAAATCTTGGCTCCCCCCAGAGAGTCCAGGATGTCCTGTATTGTTGGGAGAGGATATGCATCATCCAGGGTTACAGAATTTAATTTCCTAAAGTCCACACAGAATCTAGGATCCACTTTTTTTCTTTGGAATTAGCACAACTGGAGCTACCCAGGCAGATGATGAAGGTTTCGATGATGTCATCTGTCAACATTTGTTCAATGAGTCTCTTCATCACCTGTAGTTTTGTCAGCGATACACGATAGCGTTTTTGTCGAATTGGTACCTCTCGTGTAACAACAATCTTGTGTTGAATGAGGTCCGTACGCCCCAACTGCGTGGTGCAGACATCCGCATTTTCTTGAAGTTGTTCCAACAACTGCCTTTTTCCATTAGGGTCGAGGTGAACATCCTGTATTGCTTGCCTGCAGGTTTCTGAGATAATTCCAGCGGCAGTAGAAGAAATGCTAGCAGGAGCCACAGTAGAAAAAAATGCACAATGTTGGGTAGGCTCTAGGTCATTTAAGTTTTCCATCAGGAAATGGAATTTTTTTTGTTTTAATTGCTGTCCACAGATTCTGATTCAGCAGAGTGAATGAGGAACCTGTGTCCACAATAGCGCTACCTTCCCATGGGCCTAGTCTCAAAGGCACCATCAACTGTAGTGTTACGGTATGCAGGAGTGGACGTGAGACAGAGTGCAGCTGGCCTGGGGAATTTTCTGTTTTTAAGGAATATATCCCAGCGTGGGTCAGGGTGTTGGCAGTAGGATGGTTTCCCGGTCTAGAGAAAGGTTGATTTCCTTTTCCTTTCCTCCCATTATCAATTAACGGACATGTAGCAGGGGCATGTGTCCCTTTACAACACCAGCAAACCAAGCCCGGAGGTTTGGAGAGGGAGGGTGTATCCATCGTAGCTGGGGCTTTTGAAAAATGATCCGGCCGTGTTTGTAGTTTCGACACAGGTGGTCTTCTTTGCTCATACACATGCTCATTATGCCGGTCTTTTTCTAGTTGTTGCCCAAGCCGAACCAACCCATCAACAGTATTCCACTGCTCCTGAGCTGGCTTGTAAGCTTGGGATGGCTATTCTTGAGAATGAGTTTAAGGACTTCCTCCTCTTCTATATCTGACTTCCAACGCATACACAGAGCTCTGTACATGTATGCAAAATCTCTAAAGCTCTCCTCTTCACCTTGTACTCTCGTACGGACTCTCTCGGCTAACTCATCTTCATAATCCTCAGAGAGAAATGCCGCAATAAATTTAGTTTCAAAATCTTCCCAATTTGCAGTCTTCCGGCGAACAACATCCCACCAGTCTCGGGCTGTCCCATGTAACACATTCCTGAGAACAACAATAAGTTCCTCATCTGATAGTGGATTAAGAGCAAGGAAATCATGGCATTTTTCCAGATAAAGCAAGGGGTCTGCATTATCGTTACGCTGTTCCAAATGTGGGAAATTGAAGGTTAATGGGCGTTTTCACGATAATCCGTCCTCTGACATCTCCTTGTAGGCCCTCGGTGGCCCTGTCCAAATTAGTCCGTATTGTGGATGGTAGCTTATGGCGCAGCAGATGACCTGATGCTTCATGGGGGTTGACAGGAGAACTGGTAAGCGGTGTAGTCTGAGCAGCTGTGTTGACAAGTGAGGCAACATGTAAAAGGTAGAGACGGCTGTTTCAGTGACACAACCTCTGTATTCATGGTGTCCAGACTATGCACACAGGTCATTAGTTTGGATTGAATATCATCCACATTCTGTATAACGGGGCCCAGAACAAGATGAAAATCCCTAAGAATTTCAGTTTGTTGACGTTTCAATTTCCAATTCAACGTGGCTGTGAACTGTGTCCTGAGGTAGTCCAGTTGTTTGGTAAATTCACCCTGCATATTGAGATGAACTTGTTCGGTTATTTTGTGTGTGAGACATTCTTTGACATCTCTCATGTCTTCTATATTATGGTCTTGAGTTTCCCTCAGCTGCTGGTAGCTGCTGTTCAGCGTTGCTTCCAGCTTTAACAGAGATACGCATTCCTTCCACAGCCTGCCACAGTTCCACTAATGAAGTACCCTCTGTTGCTTTCGTTGCTATTGGCTTCAGTGAAGGGCCCAGTCTATTTCCAGACTCGGATAACCCCTTATCACACATAGCCATATCCAGCAAGAGAGACGTAGGTTGAGCTGTTGCTCCCATTCCAGATGCTTGGCCAGATATTTGCTGAGGTTGGAGCGGCAGAGCCAGTGTATTTATGAGGTCCACCAGAGATCCATCAAAAGCGTCCATTTCATGCGTTATCCTTGATTGTGTTGAGTTGTGTGCAACAAGGCAATTTGGTGTTTAATTATTTCTAAGCAATCCCAGGGTGTTTGCAGGGCAATTGGTTGATGAGCATCGACATATTTGCTTTGTTTGATGTCCTTTCAAAATGGTTGTCCCATCTGGGGTGCCACTGTTTATGTAACGGTAATGACAGTTGCTTGGGGTGCCAGCTAGGTCGGTGCCTAACAATGTTTCTTCAGGGTTGGAGTCGTTATTTGTCCTTTAAAGTCAACCGTACACAGGGCTCAAGTATAGAAGATAATAATCACACATATTGAACCCTCCAAGGTACATTTCCCAAAAGCTAAATATTTAGCATCGGCCACCAAACAATTACACACCACAACAGAGTTCGCTCAAAATGCATCCATTTGTATTTAACAGAGCAGGGACAGGGACAACAATACACATAGTGAAATGACACACCATTCCATCCAAAGTCCATTCCAGAATTTCCCTTTTACTCAATCTCAAACCCAAATCATAGTCTGTCTGAGCCAGTTCAGTTCAGTCCAATTCCCAAACGGTGAAACCCAATGTCCCGAAACCAAAGCAGAAGGTTCTCTCACGGCGTTTCCCAGAGTGTCGGTCAGTCAGGTGAGTCCGGTCCCGGTAATCCAGTCCGTGTTTTCATTAAAGAAGCGTCTCCTTCGGCGATGTCCGAATATGCTCCGGATGTCCCGGCGACACTCGATCTCCCGGTAGCGCGCACTTTCCGATCCTCGAAACAAGCCGACGGACGTAAAACCTCACTCCGACCGGAAGCGCCGTACACCACTGCTCTTTCCCCCTCTTTTTTGCTCCGCCCCGCATTTCCGCTGTTGTCACTCTTTTCGGACAGGTGCACAGGGTGGATTGGTTGCCGACGGAGGTGCGTCTGTGACAGGGACGAGGGTGTCACGGGTGTCAGTTAGGTCGTGAGGTAGAGATTACAGATCGCTACAGGAGTATGTGTCTGCACACATGATTAGGGTACTAATGGAAATTGTGTGATGTAAACTTAATTACATAATCACAGGGTTAAACAAGTTTACATGTGCACGTTTGTGTTTAGTATGATATTGAATTGTTGTCACATATTTAGTTATGTTAAGTTGATCAGATAACAGTTACGGTCACTAGTCGGCGCTGTTCGGGCGTCTGGAGGTGATAGGGTGAAGGGGGAGAGGAGAGAGAGCGTGGACTTGGCTGAACTGTTGGAGTAATGGAACATGAATAAACTTCTGAGGAAAGCCCAGAACGTGTTGGACTGACATATTCCTTATCATTCACCAACATCAATTTGGATGTTTTGTTTGTTCGACCAGTTGCAGTATCAGAAGAAGAAAACTTACATTCTAATAATCAACTCATGCAGGTCAGGTGAGCTGTGTTATGTCAATTTCCACTAACCTCAGTAGAAATGTAGCCGAATAAGGAGTGAATATGGCTGTATAAATGACCAAAAGCAAAATGACCCAGTCCCACACAGCTTTGAAAGGACTGTAGTGGAGGATGGTCCACTTCTGGATCCTGGGAGTCTGCAGTTTATACTCGGGTAACACATCAGCACCCAGAGACATCACCTAGAGGAAGAGAGACAGAGAGAACTGTTTTTTCAACACTTATTTATTCAGGTTTTCAATTCAATTTTGTATACTCCAGAATCACAAATTATCCTCAGAGGGCTGTACAATCTGTATACATACAGGACCTCACGTCGGATCAGGAAAATGTTTGTGGCGAAAAAAGGGAAGAAACCTTCAGGAGAGCAACAGAGGAGGATGTTTTCCCTGCAGATGTGGTGTTCTAAGTTTTGGAGGGAGTTGTACAGGCTCTTAGGAGCCACGGTCAGCCTGACGTCTGGATACCACCGCCAATCCAATGGATTGAACCAGGAGCTGGAGACCGGTCTTTGCTGTCTGGTGTCCCAGAACCCCACTTCCTTGTGTAAGCACCTCATCTGGGTTGTGTATGCACACAACATGCTTCTCTCTTCGTCTACTGGTTTCTCCCCTTTCCAGTGTTTCCTGCTCTGGAGATGGAATCTAAGGTGCCTTTTAATCTAGCCATGGTCCGCCGTTGTTGCCGCACCTGGGACCGAGCCCGCCAGGCTCTCCTCAAGAACTCTGCTCATTACAAGAGAACGGCGGATCAACAAAGGACCCCGACCCCTAACTATCGGGTCGGCTAGAGGGTGTGGTTATGTACACATGACCTCCCTCTTCACCTGGAGTCCTGCAAGCTGGCACCACGGTTTTCCTCTCGTGTTGGATCCCGCCGGTGTCCTGGTGGGCCTCGTGGCCGTAGAAGGGTATTTTCTGAATACGAGCTGGACCCAGTTCCTAACTTCTTCGAGGGGACCCGCCTGGCCCCAGATTTTTTATATCCCATCTTAGAGTTTCTGCATTCTTTTGCTTTGTTTTTATCTTCGTCCACACCTTTAAGTTACTATGAGGAACTTTTACCTGGTTAGAAAACAGTCTGAATTTAATTATCTTTATGCCTCTATATGACGCGCATAAGTAAACGAGACCATTAACAAGGTTTATTATTATTTCTATAAAGTTATTCTTCATGCTTTTCATCCGTGCCACCAGGTTGGACTGTGCAAAAGTAGATGAAATCATACAGGTTCACCAGAAACTCCTTCAGCTCAGCCTTTAGCGGGGCTTCCAGCAAAAAGCAGCCCTCCAAGGACAGACCCAAATCTGGCTTTGCTGCAGCCTTTGTCCTCCAGCGGGAAGAGGAGAGCTCTGCGCCTTGCAGCGGCATCTCCTTCTCTGGCCACAAGAGAGATTCACCTTCCTGCTCTGCAACACCGCCACCAGGCTGCTGGAGACCCACAAGAGAAAAGGAAGGCACGGGGGAACCAGGACTGCGCAGAGCAGACTGTCAGACCCCGGTGCAGTGAAATGAGAGGTTTTCTAAATGGACTCTAGTGCCCTGAAACCACTTTGGGACTAGCTTCCTCTTGCTTAGCCAGGCCGGCTGCGCATGCTTTTAATGCACGTTTGTGCATGTGAGAGTTTTCCCCCTGGTTAGCTCACAGACCCCACTCTGCACTGCTCTCATATGGCGGCTACAGATGATAACACCTGTAACAAGTGGAGTCCCCAGCCTCAGGTAAACAATGCTGTAAACGGCTCAGGAGTGGCCTTGTTGAGAGGCAATCAAAATGCTTCTTCTCTAAATGTTACCTTTTCAATTGTATTGTATTTTTCACTGAAAACATCTGTGACTATAGCTATATCCTCCACATGTTGACACCCAAGATGATTATATTGTTACTAAAATATGAATAGCAGCAATTATAGTGATAACATTCCAGGTAATATTCAATCAATTCTGTGCTAAACATAGAATCCATTAAACTGGACACACACAAACCCACACACTGTTCTACTCACCTCATGAGCTATTGAGGAGAGGCGGACCGCTCTCTTCACTCTGCTGTTTCTGCGTTCACAGTCCAAACCTGACACGCCATCCAGAACACTCACTGAACACATGGTCCACAACTTCCTGTCCTCTCCTCCGTCTGTCCCGCGTGTATCCTGTCTTCTTACTCTCTCCAGATGTTTTACAGTTCACTTCCGTTTTCATAAGCTTAATTTTCCTCTGTGTAATTTGTTCAGTTGCTCGCCTTCTTTCTTCCCTTGCTTGCTCTTTTCCCTCAACGTGTTGTCAGCCTATCCACCCAATTCAGTTTTGCCTTGTGGAGGTCATTGTATCCTTCACCTCATTGCTCTCATTAACTTGTATCTATTATAAACCTTGCACTGTCAATGGGACATGGCTTGGGTCATCCGAATTTCAATTCAGATTCTTGGATGACAATTTAGTTTAGTTCAAGTATATAAAGTTTATAACGAGTTCTGTTTATGACCTTATCCCAAAAGGTAGTTATCGCGTTGTTTTGAGAAATTTGAGCAAAAAAATTTTACTTTCAAGAAATTGGAAGATACTTTAGGTATAGCTTGCTTGAATCTGTACTTGTAGCAATGCTTTCTCATTTCATGATCCAAAGATCACCAGAATAGTACTCTCGAGGTGTATTTGATTGAGACGCCTAACACTCCCAGTTCACTGCCACACATTGAGAGATTTACCTTCAGACTCCCTTCATCACTCTTTCAGGACGTCCACAACCCGTCACTCGCTGAATCAGACATTTGGTCTTAATAAACCTCCCAGTGATGCGTCAGAGTCCTGAGTGCCACAAAGTAGACCCAGAAGTGCTCAATAAGTCCAGCAGTGTTCAGAAGTTGGTTCTGAAGTTGCAAATAAAACCCTTCCAGCAGCAGTAGAGACACGTCTCTTGGCTTGTTGCAGGATTATTTCAGTTGACAGCTTTGTCTTTCTCTCACTCTCTACTCATGTCTCTTATTTCCTCCCAGCTCTCCCTACTTTACTTTCAGTCTGTGCGCTGAGCTTTAGTCGTACTCTCACCACACTGATCCACGCTGCCCCTCTCATCCCGTCACTTCATCTTTCTCCTCCCCCTTTTGTCTCACTCCTTATTCTTCTCTCTTCTCTCCTTCCCCTTCCGCTCTCCACCATCACATACAGCAATGCAGCATTTACATCCAAATGGTAGATATGCTACGCACCAAAACAACTTCCGTTTTTAGGAGGTAAGGTCTCACCTCTCAAACAAGGAGATATATATAATACATATAATATATTTTTTTATCATATAAGTCCTTTTAGGATTTCAGGTAAAAGCTCACAACAATGTGCTTAAAATAGAAATATTGTGTGTGCCGTAAATCATTCATCAATCATAATCAATCACAAGTCAGGGGAAAGGGTTTCATTGGCTGAGTTGGCTAAACATTATCATGAGCCGTTTGCTCCTCCAGCTGTGTTTACAACAAGCCAATGGGCTTTTTCAATGCGATAACGTTCAGCAGTCTCATTTAGTCACTTGTTAGCAGACGCTTTATAAAGATATGTAAAAATTGTACACATACACAGACACACGCACATACACACAGACACATACACAGACACACGCACACACACAAATACACGCACATACACACGCACACACATACACAGACAAACGCACACATACACAGACACACGCACATACACACATACACAGACACACGCACACACACAGATATACACACATACACACGCACACACATACACAGACACACGCACACATACACAGACACACATACACACGCACGCACACACACACACACAGACAGACAGAGGCACAGTGTGAAGGGCAGTCACCGACATTGTTTCCACAATGATATCATTATCTCTGACCTTGGCCTTCTCTCCCTCTCATGGACATAGGGTACAAGGATGAAGGATCAAAGCATGAGCACTGCATTGAATAGTTCCTTATTCATGCCAGCTCAGGTCACTTTTAAGGCCTTCACAGTTTAAACTGCTTGCTGAAACATTTCGGAAAAAAATTATGTAAAATATAATTTCCCAGTTTATTGCATTTATATTTCACTGTATCATAAGGGCAGTAGATATTAAATTCAATTCAATTCAGTTTATTTTGTATAGCCCAAAATCACAAATCACAAATTACAAATTTGCCTCAGAGGGCTTTACCATCTGTACACATACGACATCCCTGACCTTTGACCTCACATCGGATCAGGAAAAACTCCCAAGAAATAGAAAAAGGGAGAGCAACAGAGGAGGATCCCTCTTCCCGGATGGACAGAAGCAATAGATGTCATGTGTACAGATGAACAGCATTACAGAGTTACAACACATTATATGAATATGACAGAATGTATGAATGGAACTCCACAATCCATGAAGCAGAAAGAGGTAGAGAGGAGGGGCTCGGCAGGGCCAAGGCAGGAGGCCCGGCAACGGAGGAGGAGCGAAAGAGGCCGGACCAATGAGGTCGGCCTTTGAGGCAGGAGGCACAGAGAAGGAGGCGGGGCCAATGTTATGAGGTTGCCAGTTACGGAAAACAGTCTGTGAAAGTTCCTCTGTGCACACAAGTTATTCCGGAAAACGTTAGAAATGCCAGAAGAATGTGGAGGCTGCACTTCTGAGAGTTCAAATGTATGCACAGAAATGCTGACCTCTTAGTTGTCTGGAACACAACATTAGCACCACTGCACGAGTGCTACTGTCGTCTTCAGTTGTCCTTACACAATTTCAGAGTTCATCAGTGATGTGATCAAAATGCTCCTGGCCACGGAAAATGAACTATACGGTAATTAGAGGCATTAATCATGTTGTCCTGAATCTGCCATGTATACCTCGGTGCACTCCAACTGAAGTAGATCAGGGTTTGTGGGACAGGGAGGAAGACGGTCATGGTGGAGGGTGCCTCCATTTTTCTTATTATTTATTTTTACATTACCTTGGAAAGCTTAGATAAAATCACCAACACTGGTTAGTTATGTCGCAAAAGCAATATATCAATCTAACCCCACGACGTAATATGTAAGCAGAGTTTATACAGTATATGAAAACCACTTTGTGTATAATTTAAGATATATCATTTATATCAGTATATACTCCTTTGGAGTATGCATTCTTTTGTTGAGAACTGACAAAATAAACTGGCTTAGTCTGGTTTTCAAAACATTTCACATTGAATGTGTTTCTAACAAACTTTAAAGCTGCTATAATTTTTTTGATTTCTTTTTTTTTACTTTGGTTTATTTGATAAGGGACAGTGCACATTAATGAACACATTACTGTAGTTAGCCAATAGGCTATTTTTCATCTGTAGTCCCGAGAAGCAGATGTCACAAAACAACCCTAAAAACATAAGGTTTATATATACAAGGTTTATACAATATTGACGCTTTTCAATGGGTGTACAAACCATTAATAGTGAGTATCCTCATTCAGGAGACTCTTAGACAGTCAAGTACAAACAAGACATGCAACACAGAGGCTCACACATTCAAAACACACAAAGCAAATACAATAAGGGAGAACTATGTTAAAATGGACAGAATAAAAACATCCATGTCAGAGGCACATAAAAACATAAACATAAAAGCATGCAGAGTAAATGAAATATATGAATCAGTCAGACAGCTAAACAACAACAAAAGACATACATGCAGGTAGATGATGGTCGACCAGCAAAGTCAGACAGACAGAAACCTGACAACAGACAGACAGTCGACAACAGACAGACAGAGACCTGACAACAGACAGACAGACAGCTGACAACAGACAGACAGCTGACAACAGACAGACAGAGGGAACGTTCCACACGGACAGATTGAAGACTGTAAGGAGCAGTTACGTTCTAGTGCTGACAGAGCTGGTACTAACTAACCATTTCTTTAACTGAGCTTTAAATGAACTGTATGTCTGTAGATCTCTGATGGATCCTGGATCTATGGATCCAGGATCTATTGCAGCTTGTACAGAAAAAGCAGACTGACTAAAAGTACTTTTCCTGAGTGGGACAATACAATTTGTGTGATGACATGTTTGAGCGGAGGAGAGGTCAAGCCATGTATAATGTTGTACATGACAGACATGCACATATTTAATCATGTTCTCCCAACTAAACAAGTTATATTTTTTTAGTATAGGGCAATGATGATTATCAAGAATTTTGAGTGTACGATAATACAATGACTGTAATGGTTTCAGGGTAGTGGTGCTAGCCTGTGACCAGGTTGTTAAACAGTAAGTGATATGGGAAACAACCATAGACATGTATGTCTTAGCTGCCTAACATGTAGTTTTGTGTGAACCGGAAATTAGATAGATTAAATCTGACCCGATTACAGACCTTTTTCACCTGAGATTTGAAAGATAATCAAAAAGTGCTCCAAGATAATTGTATTCAGGTACAACCTTTAGCCTCTCCCCAGATACAAAAACATCCGGTTCGACACAACCAGAGTTTCTTTTGGTAAAAAACATACTGTTTTGGATACATTAAGTTGACGGCATTGCTTTAACCAAGTAGTTACATGAACCATGGATTTAGTGAGTTAATTTGCAACATCTCCCATTGTGCTACCATGCAAGTAAATTACAGTGTCATCAGCATACATTTGAATATTGGTATCAGGACATACTGATGGCAGATCATTAATATATAAAGAAAATAGTAATGGGTCCAGGACATATCCTTGCGGGACACCTGTGGACAAGTGGAGGACAGTAGATTGATAGTTCTGAATTTGGACATAATGTAATCTATTTAGCAAATATGATTCAATCCATTTAAGTGTACCTGAGGAGAAATTGTAACTGTGCAATTTGGACAAAAGAATACTATGATTAACAGTGTCAAATGCCTTCTTGAGATCAAGAAACACAACACCCCCTTTGTCCAGTAGAAATTTGATTTTTTTTTTCTGTGAAGAAACAGGTGGCCGTCTCAGTAGAATAATTGGCTCTGAAGCCGAATTGCATTGGATGAAGAGCAAAGGGACTGGTATTCAAATGGCAGATAATTTGCTCAGCTACCAACTTCTCTGCAACCTTCGATACTGTTGGCAGGATACTGATGGGTCTGTAACTAGAGGTAAACCGCTTGCTGGTTAGTTTCCTCGCTACCAGAGTCAGATTGTGGTCAGAAAGACCAGTTACCATATTGAGAGTTTTTAGAACTCTCTCAGGCCTATTACTAAATATTAAATAAATGTGGGTCCTGGAGGAATGTGTTAGTCTTGTGGTTCCACTGATCAACTGCACACGGTCCAAAGTCATCAGTTATCCGTTTAAGATTCTTAAGATGATTTGTCCTCCCAGTTGATGTTAAAATCACCCATAATAATTACCTCTTTACTGAAATAACATTCTTTTAATAGTTTCTCAAATTCCTCATAGAAACTATTTTTGGAAGAGGGAGGGCGATAAATTACAATAAGTGAAAAAGACATTTGTGGTGGTCAAATTATATGTAGACCTATACATTCCAAATCTTTACAGACAGTCCACTGTATTTCATCACACCGGATACTATCTCTCACATAGATCATGACACCACCAGCCTTAGATCTCTCCTGTAAATGGTGTAACCTGGCACTGTTATTGCTGCTGATGGAGCCAGATCTCAGACAGACAAAGAAAGTCTAAATTGGAATCAAGCAAAAGATGATGGACTTGATCACTTTTAGATTGAATACTTCTTATGTTAAGAAGCCCACCTAAGAGACCTTTTGGCTTAACTTTAGCATTCCACACTGTTCTTGAATGGTTGACAGTCTGGAAGACAGCCTGCTTCCTGTTCTTTGAGATTGCGGGATTTAGCATTTTCTTGTTTACGTTTTGGGTAATCTTTCCAATTCCACGTGGACTACCTGAACAGATGTCAGCAATGGTCGGAGCACTCTGTGGCTCAGTCAGCGCAGTGTCCGCCTCATTTATCAATGATGTGGAACCGCATGGAGCGTCCGACAAACCCGCGGTGCTACCGGACGTCATGTTAGCTTCCAGGCTCGGGTCCAGCGCTGGTAGTCCCCACAAGGCAAGCTGCGGATCGGCCTGTGGGTAACTGTAAAACCCGGTCTGGAAAACTAGCGATGGCCCATCGGCCGCTGCACCAGCCCCTCCACTCCGAGAAGGCAGCACAAATTAACAATACGGCTGAAGCCCATATCTAAATTTGACCATGTCTTGGCTTGACAGATCTGCATTGTTTGCGTATATTTTTCCATGACTACAAAAGTTTATGGGTGGGTTGATGACAACCGTTTTCAAAACTGACTTGATGTTAGTCTGTCTTGTAAAGTTACAAAGCAAACCATAGACTAAGAGAGCTGTGAGTCCTCCTACACTACCTGCTGCTTTACCTACCACAATTTTTCTCCTACCTGCCACCATTCTGCTAAAATTAATAATACATTTTTACATGAACAATGAATCCAATTCGTATTATGAGGATTATTAATGGTAAATGGTAAATAGACTGTACTTTTATAGCGTTTTTCTTCCGACCACTCAAAGCACTTTAATACTACATCATTCATCAATTCATACACTGATGACAGGAGCTACTATGTGAGTGCCACCTGCCCAATAGAACTATCTCATCATTCAAATCCAACCACACAATGATGGCACAGCCTTCCGGAGCAATTTGTGGTTAATTGTCCAAGACCAAGATCAACATAGACATGATCGAACCGCCGATCTTCTGATTGAAGAATGGCCAGCTCTACCTTCTGAGCCACAGTCGGCCCTCTACAACTCTGCAGCACTTCTCGGCTCCACATATATCTTTTAGCTTCTTTCAGCTTATTGTTTTGGTTTTAAGGCCCACAACTTTAATGTTTCTTTTCAGTCTCACAGCTCTCATCAACTTTGTCTAAAGCAGCAGCAGACAGCTGTTTTCAGTGGAAATGCTCTAATGTTAACCCATTGTTTAGCTAACCAAAGTTAGTGACTAGCTGGTGAATATCGTAGAGCCATTAGCTAAACCCGCTTAGCTAGATATGTTTCTCAGGAAACCAGTGTGCACAATATGGCACAACACTTCAGCCCCCCAAATAGCCTTGATAGCAACATTTTGGGGCATCTCTAAAAAAATTGCAATTGTCAACACAATGTCTTCTAAAAACATACTAATCCCAATCTGTTCTCCTAATTCAAACTGCAAAACATATATTCACATATATGAATACTGAGTGCGAGAGTCGATTTTCCAGCGTAAATGGCAGAGCCAGCCAGAGACGCAACAGGTTGCACAAAGCAAGCCTGTCTTCACTTGTTTGTGGACCATATGGACCTCCTTTGGACAAAATGGGTCCAGTACCTTCTGTGAGAACGTGGATTAAAGCAGGAAATCGTCTCTCCTCTTCTCGGATACCAGGGCAGCAACTAGAAGAAGCCGAGCCAAGGGCTGTGTGTTGGGTTTGAGCGTGTGCATGTGTGCAGAGAGCAATATTGAAAAGATAGCATTGTGCAGTTGTTGCAGATGTGGCTCCACTGGAGGCCATTTGAGTGCAACAAACTCATTCTCATGTTCAAGCCAGTTTGTTCCTACTGGAGAAGCCATTAGAAGATGGGTGCATTGTGGTCGTAAAGAGATGGACATAGCCGGTAATAAGACTCAGGTAGGCTGTGGCGTTGAAATTATTCCCCAGTGGTAGTAAGGGGCCCAACGTGTGCTCTGAATATATCCCCTACATTATTACACCTTCGGTCTGAACCTTCTGCAGCTGAAGCCCATCTCCTATTAATAAGAATGGTTCAGGACTCTTCAGCTTCCTATCATGTTACTTTGGTGACACGAAAAGATGTTATGCATAATTATGGGGTTTTATTTTACATTTTTGCCTGAAAGACAAAAGGTATTGACAAATAATCTATGTTAACACAATCAATTCCTGAGCCCCTTACCTAATGTTAACTATCATCATAACTAAATGGTTGACCCCAACTCTGTGTTACTATACGCCCTTACATACACATGTATAGAGAGGGAGAGAGCGTGTCAAAGGAGACCTCCTTAACCGTACAAGTCATTTGCTTGTCGTCCTTTGAACAGACCTAACAAAGCATGAATTCATACTATTTACAATAGTGTTTACAATCCTGTTCTAACTTTAGTCCTTCCTCATTATAACAGAGGACTCCTGTGCTAACTTTAATCCATCCTCATTATAACAGAGGACTCCTGTGCTAACTTTAGTCCGTTCTCATTATAACAGAGGACTCCTGTTCTAACTTTAGTCCATCCTCATTATAACAAAGGACTCCTGTGCTAACTTTAGTCCGTTCTCATTATAACAGAGGACTCCTGTGCTAACTTTAGTCCGTTCTCATTATAACAGAGGACTCCTGTGCTAACTTTAGTCCATCCTCATTATAACAAAGGACACCTGTGCTAACTTTAGTCCATCCTCATTATAACAAAGGACTCCTGTTCTAACTTTAGTCCGTCCTCATTATAACAGAGGACTCCTGTGCTAACTTTAGTCCTTCCTCATTATAACAAAGGACTCCTGTGCCAACTTTAGTCCGTTCTCATTATAACAG
The DNA here is from genome assembly GCF_009769545.1 of Cyclopterus lumpus. Lineage (NCBI taxonomy): Eukaryota > Metazoa > Chordata > Actinopteri > Perciformes > Cyclopteridae > Cyclopterus > Cyclopterus lumpus. Next base: position 1,628,359 of record NC_046982.1, on the reverse strand, counting down.
AGGACTCCTGTTCTAACTTTAGTCCGTCCTCATTATAACAGAGGACTCCTGTGCTAACTTTAGTCCTTCCTCATTATAACAAAGGACTCCTGTGCCAACTTTAGTCCGTTCTCATTATAACAGAGGACTCCTGTTCTAACTTTAGTCCGTCCTCATTATAACAGAGGACTCCTGTTCTAACTTTAGTCCATCCTCATTATAACAAAGGACTCCTGTGCTAACTTTAGTCCGTTCTCATTATAACAGAGGACTCCTGTGCTAACTTTAGTCCATCCTCATTATAACAGAGGACTCCTGTGCTAACTTTAGTCCGTCCTCATTATAACAGAGGACTCCTGTTCTAACTTTAGTCCGTCCTCATTATAACAGAGGACTCCTGTGCTAACTTTAGTCCTTCCTCATTATAACAAAGGACTCCTGTGCTAACTTTAGTCCGTTCTCATTATAACAGAGGACTCCTGTGCTAACTTTAGTCCATCCTCATTATAACAGAGGACTCCTGTGCTAACTTTAGTCCATCCTCATAACAGAGGACTCCTGTGCTAACTTTAGTCCGTCCTCATTATAACAAAGGACTCCTGTTCTAACTTTAGTCCGTTCTCATTATAACAGATGACTCCTGTTCTAACTTTAGTCCATCCTCATAACAGAGGACTCCCGTGCTAACTTTAGTCCTTCCTCATTATAACAGAGGACTCCTGTGCTAACTTTAGTACGTCCTCATTATAACAGAGGACTCCTGCGATAACTTTAGTCCGTTCTCATTATAACAGATGACTCCTGTTCTAACTTTAGTCCATCCTCATTATAACAAAGGACTCCTGTGCTAACTTTAGTCCGTTCTCATTATAACAAAGGACTCCTGCGATAACTTTAGTCCATCCTCATAACAAAGGACTCCTGTGCTAACTTTAGTCCGTTCTCATTATAACAGAGGACTCCTGTTCTAACTTTAGTCCGTCCTCATTATAACAGAGGACTCCTGTGCTAACTTTAGTCCTTCCTCATTATAACAAAGGACTCCTGTGCCAACTTTAGTCCGTTCTCATTATAACAGAGGACTCCTGTTCTAACTTTAGTCCGTCCTCATTATAACAGAGGACTCCTGTTCTAACTTTAGTCCATCCTCATTATAACAGAGGACTCCTGTGCTAACTTTAGTCCGTTCTCATTATAACAGAGGACTCCTGTGCTAACTTTAGTCCGTCCTCATTATAACAGAGGACTCCTGTGCTAACTTTAGTCCATCCTCATTATAACAGAGGACTCCTGTTCTAACTTTAGTCCGTCCTCATTATAACAGAGGACTCCTGTGCTAACTTTAGTCCTTCCTCATTATAACAAAGGACTCCTGTGCTAACTTTAGTCCGTTCTCATTATAACAGAGGACTCCTGTGCTAACTTTAGTCCATCCTCATTATAACAGAGGACTCCTGTGCTAACTTTAGTCCATCCTCATAACAGAGGACTCCTGTGCTAACTTTAGTCCGTCCTCATTATAACAAAGGACTCCTGTTCTAACTTTAGTCCGTTCTCATTATAACAGATGACTCCTGTTCTAACTTTAGTCCATCCTCATAACAGAGGACTCCCGTGCTAACTTTAGTCCTTCCTCATTATAACAGAGGACTCCTGTGCTAACTTTAGTCCGTTCTCATTATAACAGATGACTCCTGTTCTAACTTTAGTCCATCCTCATTATAACAAAGGACTCCTGTGCTAACTTTAGTCCGTCCTCATTATAACAAAGGACTCCTGTTCTAACTTTAGTCCGTTCTCATTATAACAGATGACTCCTGTTCTAACTTTAGTCCATCCTCATAACAGAGGACTCCCGTGCTAACTTTAGTCCTTCCTCATTATAACAGAGGACTCCTGTGCTAACTTTAGTCCGTTCTCATTATAACAGATGACTCCTGTTCTAACTTTAGTCCATCCTCATAACAAAGGACTCCTGTGCTAACTTTAGTCCGTTCTCATTATAACAAAGGACTCCTGTGCTAACTTTAGTCCGTTCTCATTATAACAGAGGACTCCTGTTCTAACTTTAGTCCGTTCTCATTATAACAGATGACTCCTGTTCTAACTTTAGTCCATCCTCATTATAACAGAGGACTCCTGTTCTAACTTTAGTCCGTTCTCATTATAACAGAGGACTCCTGTTCTAACTTTAGTCCGTTCTCATTATAACAGATGACTCCTGTTCTAACTTTAGTCCATCCTCATTATAACAAAGGACTCCTGTGCTAACTTTAGTCCATCCTCATTATAACAAAGGACTCCTATGCTAACTTTAGTCTGTTCTCATTATAACAGAGGACTCCTGTGCTAACTTTAGTCCGTCCCCTAAGACGGTGAGGCCAAGCAAGACGATCCTGACACACATCCACAGACAACAATAATTATTAGCAGCTCGCGATGTTTTCTTCTCCCCCTCCCGCTCCCTCTTGCTCAGAGTGTCTCATGTAGAGCTATTCCTCTGCCTCCCTTAATGATAACGGTACATGCAACAAGTGTAGTTCATTTGCTAGGTTGGAGGCAGTTCTAAGTGGGTTAGATGCACGGCTCCGCACCATCGAAGCTCAGACAGTTACGCTAGTTAGCTCGCCACCCCCCATAGCCGGTTGCGGAGCCTTTAGCTTTAGCCTCTGTTAGCTGTCCCCCGGCAGCCCCCGAGTAGCCGGATGGCTGGGTGACTGTTCGAAGGGGTTTTAAGTCTAACCAGAAGCCCACTGAGCACCGCCAACCTCTTCACGTTTCAAACCAGTTTTCCCCACTCAGCGACGCACCCGCTGAGAAACCCACTCTGGTTATAGGTAGCTCCATAGTCAGAAACGTGAAGATAGGGAAGCCAGGGACCAAAGTCATATGCATCCCGGGGGCCAGAGCGGGCGACATTGAATCTTGTTTAAAACTGCTGGCTAAAGATGAGCGTAGTTACAGTAAGATTATAATACACGCCGGCGGTAATGACTCCCGACTGCGGCGGTCGGAGGTCACTAAAATTAATGTGGAATCGGTGTGTGCTTATGCCAAGACAATGTCGGACACCGTAGTTTTCTCTGGCCCTCTCCCCAATCTGATCAATGATGACATGTATAGCCGCATGTCGTCATTCAACCGCTGGTTGTCCAGGTGGTGCCCAGCAAACAATGTGGGCTACATAGATAACTGGCAGGCTTTCTGGGGAAAGCCTGATCTGATGAGTCGAGACGGCATTCATCCCACTTGGGATGGAGCGCGTCTCATTTCTGCGAACATGGCGAAGTTGATTAGCGGACTTAATCCATGACCCAGAGTTCAGATCAGGAAGCAGAAGCAGAGTTGTAGTCTTCCACCCTTCTCTGCACTTCCATTCGAGCAGTTACCCACCCTTAACCTTAACTCTAAGGAGGTTTGCTCCCTGGTAGAACCCTCAGACCCGTGACCTAAAGCAAACTTCACGAAAGCTCGAAAGTATATGGCGTTCCACCAATATGGAAGAATCACGCTTAGTTTGGCGAGATAGTCTTAAAACATATAAAAAGGCTCTCCGTAATGCCAGAGCAGCCTATTACTCATCAGTAATAGAGAAAAATAAGAACAACCCCAGGGTTCTCTTTAGCACTGTAGCCAGGCTGACAGAGAGTCACAGCTCTGTGGAGCCGTGTATTCCTATAGACCTCAGTAGTAATGAATTTATGAACTTCTTCAATGAAAAGATTTGAACTATTAGAGGCAAGATTGATGCTCTCTTGCCCTTAACTACTGCCGATCTGTCATCAAGAGGAGTGGCCTTGGAAACGGCCGTATGCCCTGGTGTATATTTGGATAGCTTTTCTCCCATTAACCTAGACCAATTGTCTTCAACGGTTTCTACTTCTAAACCGTCTACCTGTCTCTTAGACCCCATCCCAACGAGGCTGCTTAAAGACGTGTTGCCTTTAATTGGCACCTCTCTGCTGGATATTGTTAATGTGTCTTTGCTAACAGGGCATGTACCACATTCCTTCAAAGTAGCTGTAATTAAACCTCTCCTGAAAAAGCCCACTCTTAATCCAGAGGTGTTGGCTAACTACAGACCGATCTCTAACCTTCCCTTCCTCTCTAAGATCCTTGAGAAAGTAGTCGCAAATCAGTTGTGTGACTTCCTACATCAGAATAGTTTATTTGAGGAGTTTCAGTCAGGATTTAGAAAACACCACAGCACAGAGACAGCACTGGTGAAAATTACAAATGACCTCCTAATTGCATCAGATAAAGGACTCATCTCCGTACTGGTATTATTAGACCTTAGTGCTGCGTTCGACACCATTGATCATGACATCCTATTACAGAGACTGGATCAGTCGATTGGCATTTCAGGTACCGCACTAAGTTGGTTTAAATCCTATTTATCAGATCGATCTCAATTTGTATTTGTAAACGATGAAGCCTCAATGACCACCAACGTTAATCACAGAGTTCCACAAGGTTCTGTGCTTGGACCAATTTTATTTACCTTATATATGCTTCCTTTGGGCAATATTATCAGGAAACACTGCATAAACTTTCATTGCTATGCAGACGATACTCAATTATATCTATCGATCAATCCAGAGGAGACCAACCAGCTCGCTAAAATTCAAGAATGTCTTAAAGACATAAAAACATGGATGACCTGCAACTTCCTGATGTTAAACTCAGACAAAACTGAAGTTATTTTACTGGGCCCTGAACACCTCAGAGATCAATTATCTGGTGATGTGGTTTCTGTAGATGACATTGCCCTGGCATCCAACATTACTGTAAAGAATCTAGGCGTTATCTTTGACCGAGACTTGTCCTTTAACTCCCACGTTAAGCAAATCTCAAGGATTGCATTTTTTCATCTATGTAACATTTCAAAAATCTTGTCTCAAAAAGATGCAGAAAAGCTGGTTCACGCGTTTGTTACTTCCAGACTAGATTACTGCAACTCCTTATTATCAGGCTGCTCTAATAAGTCTCTTAAATCCCTCCAGTTGATCCAGACTGCTGCAGCTCGTGTACTCACAAAAACTAAGAAAAGAGATCACATTACTCCTGTATTAGCTGCGCTGCACTGGCTCCCTGTAAAATCAAGAATCACATTTAAAATTCTTCTCCTCACCTACAAAGCCTTGATTTGTGATGCACCATCATATCTTAAGGAGCTTGTAGTACCATATTGCCCCACTAGAGAGCTGCGCTCACTAAATGTGGGGCTACTTGTGGTTCCTAGAGTCCTAAAAAGTAGGATTGGAGCAAGAGCCTTCAGTTATCAAGCTCCTCTTTTATGGAACTAGCTTCCACTTTCAGTCCGGGAGGCAGACACAGTCACCTCATTCAAGAATAGACTTAAGACTTTCCTGTTTGATAGTGCTTATAGTTAGGGCTGAATCAGGTTTGCCCTGGTCGAGCCCCTTGATATGCTGCTATAGGCTTATAGGCTGCTGGGGGATGTTTTAGGATACACTGAGCACCTATCTCATCTTCTCTCTCTCCTTATGGATGACTTTACATCTCTCCATTGCACCTTATTAACTCTGCTTCCTCCCCGGAGTCGTTGTGACTTCACGTCTCATAGGGTCCATTGGACCTGGAGGTGTCTGATGCTGGTGAGCCGGCCTCCCGCGTTGGCCCTGCTGATGCCCCGCCCCCCCTCCTCTCTACCTCCTTCTGTTTCATGGATTGGAGTTCCATTCATACATTGTCATATTCATGTAATATGTTTATGTAACTTTGTAAATGCTGTTCATTCTGTACACATGACATCTATTGCTTCTGTCCATCCGGGGAGAGGGATCCTCCTCTGTTGCTCTCCTGAAGGTTTCTTCACTTTTTTCCCTGTGAAAGGTTATTTTTGGGGAGTTTTTCCTGATTCAATGTGAGGTCCTGGGACAGGGATGTCGTATGTGTACAGATTGTAAAGCCCTCTGAGGCAAATTTGTAATTTGTGATATTGGGCTATACAAAATAAACTGAATTGAATTGAATTGAACAATGGGTAAGTGCACCTAAACATATAAACATCAAATTATCTCCACATAAGTAGTGTAGACACCCTCTAAATGTAAAAGAATAGTTCATAAATAGACTGTTTACTGATACAGTAAGGTCATTTTGTCAGAAAATCAAACATTTGGAGCTCAATTTGAATTGCGCAAGCATACAAATGAGGCTGTGGACATCTAAAGGCATGCCCCCATATATACATTAGATGTGTATTCATAACATATTTGAATTAGCATTAACCTGTATATATCACATGACCAACTATATTGAGCTTTACTTTACATTCTGTAGAAATGGAGAGAAGCAGCCGACCCTTTTGAGGAACCTCAGATGGTAAGACCCCTTCTTCAGTCCACCAGCATGCTCATAGTGTGTAGTTAGTTTGATTCATGTCATGTTCAGGCTGAGCAATACTGCTGTTTCTTGTGGTGTATTCCTAATAACTGTTTTATGTCCCATTCCCAGATATTGACTCTGCCACAGAAGACACATCTAAAGGTATGACATGAATATACCTTTTTACCTAGCAAGTCTCTTTAGAAAGTCTTTTGATGCTAGTCAATCAACACCATCTTTGTTTGTACAATAGCTTAATATGTATACCCTGGTACCACGTTATTAAGGATCTGCTTGAAGCTGAAACCTTAAATTAAATTCCCATCTATGTTTTCTAAATGTAGAATTTCCTGAGAATGACATAATGGGTGAAATGAAGAATAAATATACACACGTTTTGGTAGACATGGACAGTAAAATAAATATAATTTGCAGCATTTAACGAAAATGCGGACAAAGATTCCGGCAGAAGAAGGGAAGTGGACGAGTAACCTGGTACGTGCACACGGCACTTCCACAAAAGAGCCTACCACTGAATCACTTGATCACCACATGTTATTGTTCAGTACTAGTACCATTAGATTGGGATATACATATACAGTAGGTTAAGATTTAAAGAAAAGAAAGAAAAATCAGAAAATAACGTTGGATCGGTGAATCCCTAGGCTGTTTCTTTGAGGTGTAGATTCAGTAATTGACATAACCAATCAAAAGAAAATAAAGAGTTTACTAAAGAGTTTGGTTTAAAATTGACAGATCTCTTTAGTAGTGTCTCTTAAAAATGCTGTTGAAAGGGATCTTAGGAGGACACAAAAATGCTAGTGTTCTCCAAAAGAGGTTGATGAGACATTTTAATGCACACATCACCAAGGGCACATTAGCCTTGATGGTTGAATGCCAACAATGCAAGACGTCCTGGTCTTACTAGTCGCTCTGTTGAAAGTCTTTGTAAGGAATCGGGGCTTAAGAAATTATGTTTAAGGGAATTATTGCAGACATTTGTTTTAGGCCTATAATGTGCCGGTTGCTTTCGAGGTTGGAATGTTTGGTAAATATTCAGGATAGTTCAAAGTTCAGCCAAGATTATATGTTGAGACTTAGAATTTGTTTTTTTTACATATGGGAGAATTTTGAAGGAGAAAAAAAAACAAGGATTCAATTGTACTCTTTAATTATGTACAGTGCAATGTATTCTTTTGTGTCAGCTTGTCATGCTGAATGTAGATCTACAGGTCAAGACCATACAGTTAAGAGCTGATGTTTATTATTGAATAGATATGGGACATTTGTACTTATCAGGAGAATATTACTGTCTTGTTGAAAAAAAGAACTATGATTAAACGGTGCTCCTTGTTCACTAATTGGGCACAGTGTTCTATATGTCTTTATGTACCAGCTTTTTCTCTTATCACATAAATAGCCTTTTTATATGAGTGACACAGCAGTTTGGGCAAAGGGTCCTCCTATAATGTACATTATTGCAATGAACAGTGCTGCATGTGTACTGTAAGAATGGACTTTGAAGTTGAACCCCTGAGTGCAGGGTATTAAAATATGGTTGTACATTTGAGTGAAAACCACAAATAGGCTCCGGAGCCGCATGCGGCTCTTTCATCCCTCTGATGCGGCTCCCTGTGGCTTTTGAAAATAATTAATGAGTATTTAATTAAAATGTATTTTATTTTAGTTTGTTCGTTTTTAAAATGTAATTCTAAATTTGAAGATTAAGGTGATCTTGTAACATCTAAATAAAACGTGTTAAAAAATGTTATGTCGCTGTTACGCTGTTACTATGCGTCACAACCGCCAATGTGCGACACCCGCCAGCGCGCGATTTCTTGAACTTTTCGAATCCCAGGTAGGACAACTATGGAGAATTCTAAGAAGAGAAAAGTGTCTGAAGAAAACAGAACGTTCAATGGTACGTGGACAGATTCATTTGCTTTCACTGCTGACGAGACTGGTTTACCAGTATGCTTAATATGTAATGAGAAACTAGGTAACAACAAAAAGTCAAATGTCGCAAGACATTTCCAGAATAAACACGCAGCCTTTGCTCAAAAATATCCGGATGGAGATGAGAGAAAAAAAGCCGTTTGGGGAACTTATGCGGAAGGTTGATCTGAGTAAAAATCACTTCAAGAAGTGGATGAAGTCTGCAAATTCAAGTACATATGCGAGTTTTGTAGCCGCTCAGGAAATAGTCAGGCACGGGAAGCCGTTCACAGATGGAGAATATATAAAAGAATCTTTCATTAAGATTTCAGAACATCTATTCACGGACTTTAAAAGCAAGAGTGAAATTGTGCAGAAAATCAAGGATATGCCCCTCTCTGCAAAGAGTTGACAGCTGACTGCACACACCAGTAAAAGGATGACGGCACACAGAGAGAGGACGGCATTTTTGGTTTGCTGACGGTGGATAATTTAAGTTCAGCGTTTTTTTTCTCATAAATACAAGAAGGACTCAAATAGACATTGAGTATTTTACTTGAAAGTAACCTTCAACCCAACGTCAACGTCTTTTTTTCGGAGCTCAAAATGTTTTGTTGCATGCAGAAATGTAATTTTGTTTTCTCTGCAGTCGTTCATTGATTTCATAAATGCAACACATTTTAGTTTGTTTATACATAGCATAACGGCAAACAAAACGTTATATGCAGTGTTATTTCATTTTAAATGTCAAAAGGGTTTTGTGGCTCCCTGTTCTAGTTTATAACAGAAACGTTACAGTGCAAAGTCATCTCTACTGACCTGGGTGACTTTCTCAGTGACATGGTGTGTTCTGTCGATCAGTTTGCAGGGAGGTTTCATTTCACCTGCAGATAATGCCACAAAGGCCTCTGTCTTTGTGTCCTGTAGGCTCTGGGTCATCTGATGCATGTGCAAAAATCACATATAAACACACACTGAAACATTGAAAGCAACACTGTATTGTAGGCATTTGAGTGCCTAAACAGTATCTCTAACATTTCCAAACATTTAGTATCACTGCATTTGTAATGTTTCCTCATGTTACCTGGCTGTTGGTCCGGCAGCGCGAACCAGTGTCTGACGTCCCAACTGGCACACTGCTCTTTCTAATGGTTACCATACCAGCTGCAGGAGAGGAGGAGAGAGACGTAAAATAAGTTTGACCTTTAGTTCTCTTGTAGATAGTATAAATGTGTCTTTACTAACAGGCCATGTACCACAGTCCTTCATAGTATTACCTTTAGTACCTCTACTAGATAGTATAAATGTGTCTTTATTAACAGGCCATGTACCACAGTCCTTCATAGTATTACCTTTAGTACCTCTACTAGATAGTATAAATGTGTCTTTACTAACAGGCCATGTACCACAGTCCTTCATAGTATTACCTTTAGTTAGTACCTCTACTAGATAGTATCAATGTGTCTTTACTAACAGGCCATGTACCACAGTCCTTCATAGTATTACCTTTAGTACCTCTACTAGATAGTATCAATGTGTCTTTACTAACAGGCCATGTACCACAGTCCTTCATAGTATTACCTTTAGTTAGTACCTCTACTAGATAGTATCAATGTGTCTTTACTAACAGGCCATGTACCACAGTCCTTCATAGTATTACCTTTACAGGCCCGTAGAGATCACCCCCGCAGCCCCCGCACTGCGGGGGGGGCCTCGCAGTGACAGGGGGCCTCGCATGGCAATTTTTTTTTTTAATCCAACACTAGCCAGCGGACTCGGCCGTATTGAAGTGTCGGCTGACTCGGCTGTGTTCCGTCTCGATGCGGCCAAATGTGAGCCACCTTTGGCACATTTCACTGTTGCCATGTCTGGCCCAGGTGTAGCTGTTACGGACATGGGCAGATTCTGTCTGAGACATGGCAACCGGTTTATCGGCTGCCGAATCTGGGCCGAATAATGTAATAAATAAATAATATTGCCCTCGATAATAAATAATATTGCCCTCGATGGACTGGCGGCCTGTCCAGGGTGTCCCCTGCCTTCGCCCTATGTCAGCTGGGATAGGCTCCAGCGCCCCCGCGACCCTAATGAGGATAAGCGGTATTGAAAATGGATGGATGGATAAATAATATTACATTACGTAATAACATTAAAATATCCCTCAAAGTTGTCTCTCTCATATAAAGCTACACAATAAAAAAAAGTATTTTAAACTGGCTTTATAAGTTTTAAATAATAGTTGTAAAGGCATTCGTAACAGGCAACCACTAGGGCCTCCTGCTACGCGGACTGGTGTTATTGTTGGGCCGCGGTGCATTCTGGGAGAACTACGAGGAAATTTCTCTTGAGGAAAAATGAAACGCACATTTAAAAGTGGTGCCCAAAAGCGGCAATCAAAACAGAACATTTCTGAATTAAATGCCAAACTTCCCAAAATTACAAGTCTTTTTCGACCAGCTGGTGAAGGATGCACTCATCTGCCAGAAGAGACGGGTATTGTACTGTTTGCTATAGCTAACATTACCACGTAGCTAACGTTATACTTTGACAGCTGTACTGCTCTGTCTATGTGTTGTGCTTGAAAATACATTAACCTTATTAAACCTATGCTCTCACTATACCCCCTGCGCCCATTATCGGACACGTTTCCTTAATTATCTCCACAACCACATCGTTGTTTAACTTCATTTCACGTTGTCCAACACTGCAACCCTTTTGAGAAGACAACGGCTCTGTACAAAATAATAAAAGTAACCGTTAAGTAAGAAAGGTCATTTTCCAAGCTAAAACTGATCAAAACATATCTCAGAAGCTCCATGTCACAAGAGAGGCTGTCAGGTCTGGCCATCCTTAGCATAGAGAATAAACGTCAGTTTAGATGTAAAGAGCGTGGTTAAAGACAGATTTGCTAAAAGACGCGCACATGTGTATTCAAATGCAAACCTGTAGAAAGTAGCCTACCGGTGTATCGACTATATGTAGGCATATTTGTTATGTTGTTGTAACATATGTTCTGTTTGAGCTGTTTGATAGGCCCTAGCATATGTTTTGTTTCTGTTGGAATACATTTGTTCTCTGTTTGAGCTGTTTTTTCTGATTGAATACATTTCCCTCAAAAGAAAAGCTTGGGTCCTGTTCGTTTATCTTTGGATAATGACCGCCGGACAATACATTATCCCTTACATATGGGGGGGGGGGGGGGGGGGGGGGGGAGGGGGGGCCTCATGTGTTTCCGTTACGGCACTGTACCTTTAGTACCTCTAATAGATAGTATCAATGTGTCTTTACTAACAGGCCATGTACCACAGTCCACAAGATAAATTAAATTGAATTGAATGTGTGTTGCATAGTCCCTGTATATCAAAGCCAAATAAAATGGAAAGTTAAATTACAAATAAAATAAAATACTGGTTAAAACAAGCATTAGTCCTATTAACAACAGGATTTTTCAGTGTGATCAATGTTTTGAATCTAAAAGACTTTAGAGCTTCCAGTTTTGTCTAAAAAAGAAAAATAGCTATTAAATATACATTTGTATTCCTCATATACACACAAGCTATGTCCACTTTTCTAACTATTGATACTGTTTCTGCTTCTTTTTCATTGTCAACTTTTATTTGCTGCCTCATACTCCATTCAAACGTTAAAATGTTCCACATATTTCATTCATTAAATCCATCTCAATCCCCTAATTAGGGGAAAGATCACCCAATCTGAAAACAGTTAACAGTCCAGGTATTTTCAGCTTGCGGAGTCGACTGTGGGTCAGTGGTTAGCAGGTCTGTCTTTCAATCAGGGGGTTGGTGGCTCAATCCCCGCACTAGTCGATGTGTCCTTGAGCAAGACACTTAACCCTGAGTTGTTCCCTGTAGCTGTGTTTACAGTGTATGAATGTAATATGATTGTAAGTCGCTTTGGATAAAAGCGTCAGCTAAATGTAATGTAACAAATCAGACATGTGAACAAATGTTACAACAAGCAGTCGTGGCAATAGAGGAAACTGAAGTGGATGTGACTCCCTGTGCAGTCCTTGTACAGTTGTATTTGTTACCCATGAAGGGTATGTCTTACTCCACATGACACCAATATAAACGACAGGTGCACTTTAATACTGAGTGTTTGAGCTATAGCTCCCTCTGCTGCTTGGATGTAGATGTATAAGTATGACAATTGTCAAGCTCTTAGTTAAAATGATATTCATCAGATTCTTTTGTATTAGATGTTGCAAAGAATACAAAAAGGTAAAGATGGACATGATTGTGGGATATATATGTAAAGTAACTCTGTTGATTCAGAGCTATGTTGATAAACTGGGGACAATATATCACCAGGTAAGCATTGAGCAGAAGACCTGACATTCCTTCATTATTCCCTTAATCTATCAAGTGGCTTCTTCTAGGTCAGCTGTGAAAATAATAATCATCATTTATTTGAATGATTAGTCTTTACGTTTTAAGAATAGGTCCTTTGTGTATCTTTGGTGTCTTGAAGGTTGGGCACTTTGTGTGCATCAATAAATCAATCATCAATCTTCTGCAGTTAACATAGTTAGTTAATATGATTTATAATTCAAATGTGCCAGCTCTGACCAGAAGAAACATTTTCAGTACATTTTTAAGATTTGAACGTTCTTTGAACTGGGTTAAATGCAGTGTTATTCTCACCAGTACAGCTGTGTCTCAGCTGCAGCCTCTTTTCCCAGTAACTCTGCCCGCTCTTGATAGCATCCACTGAGGAGGAATGTCTTAATGTCCCTAACCTGCTGGAAGGATGCTTGCTGTGGAAAGGACGGTCATCTTCATCTGGGCCTTTTCCTCTCTCCTCTCTCCTAGACAGAATGCATATTCATAAGCTGGTCGTTGGACGTCAGTACTCGTTGACCCTGTTAAGAAGTCGTAGTCATTTCACATACTTCTGTGAGATCATGCTACTACAGTTTGGACTCCCTGGCTCGGCTTCCAGTGAAGTGGATGACATGACACATGACATGGAAGCTGTTACATCACAGTTAAGTGCAAGAGGTGGAGTGGCTTCAAGAGAAGTGGCGGAAACTCTTTTACTAATACGGAGTCGGGCTACAATGCACGATTCAACTCAGGTCATTGAGTAGGACAAATGACATTATATTGTAAAATAAACCAATGTTTATATACTGATGATGAAGCATAAATGGGGGTTGAGGTAAAGGGTTACCGCTCACATATATCATCAAAAGTTAGATACAATCACAATAACAAAATAAAATACCTTTGTGTTGGAGGTGCTGAGGATGGAGCTTGGGACAGACCTGTGTGGAGCTCCCTCCCTCTTATTCCTCCTCCAGCACTTAAATCCACGAGCAGCCCACAAACATCCCCTCCATCCCTTTTCTTTCTGTCGCCCTCGCTCCTTCGCCTGCTTGCCACCAAGCTGCACTTCTCTCCTCCTCTTCGCCCTCCTCTCATTCGTTCTTCTTTTTCCTCCTCCCTTTCTTGGTCCCACAACAGTAGTCCAGCTCCTGCCTCCTCCAGCTGCTGTCTCTCAGGGAGGGACAGCAGCTTGTCCAGGGCCACAGACTCGTGTCCAAGGGGAGGGAGGTCAGCTCGAGGAGCCCCCAGCTCGCTGTCCTGCGACAGGACACCCAAACTGGAGCCGAGGGATTGCAGGAGGAGGCGCAGACGTTGCCGCCGTGCTGGAAGGAGACATTTTGTTTTTAAATATACACCACAAAAGCAAAACCACCCAGTCGAACAAACACAGGACTTTCACTCAGGAGACCACTGTTCGTTTTACCATGCCTAAATGTTACATTACTTGATTATTTCAACACAAACTGTGAGGTTTTTTTCTAACCTTGTTGCCTCAACCGAACCAATTGTTTCACAATGTTCACCATGTGTGTTTTTTGCTTCAGAAACGTTCAACGCATCATTACTGGAAACAAATGATTTATAGTGTCAAATATTTCTCATTTATATTTCAATTTGGGATAAATGTGTTTCGAGGTATATCATGCTTTTGCTAATATAAACCAAAAGTATAGTGTTAACATTGTACCTCCAGTGAGTTAGCTGTGGTCTGCTGTATCATGGATCATGGATGTAACGACAAGCATAATCCGTTGATGTGGATATTGAGGTCAATATTTGGTGATTATGAGGTAGATCTGAAGTAATAGGGAGGGTGTCTTAAAGTCTATGCGGATTTGAGAAATGTTTAAGCACTGGAAGTCAGAAACACTGATAATAGACTTGACTGGGTTGTGATTGATGAAGGGGTTCAACTCTAGGCACCCAATTGTGACATCAGGTTCAATGGGTTTGGTACCCGGGGTGTCAAAGTGTCCCGATCCCCCTCCATACATATTACATGGACACATTCCCCCTCCCATGCTATTAGTTACTTGTTTGGTTAGTCTATTTTATTTTAATTTTATATTCATGTATTTTCTATTATTGCATCTATTTATTTTTTTCCTTTGTGACCAAGACCAACATTGGGTGGAGAGTCTTTCTTTTTGATAGTTTGTTGTTGTTGTTGTTGTTGTTGTTTATCAGCATTGCAATCCACCATAACCTCGTACATACTACTACAATTACTATGGGACGCTATAGCTATCTATTAGGTAGCATATCACCCCCTAAAATGTCTTTCAGTTTCTTCATATTTAGAACAAATTAGTTATAAATTAATCAAAAGCAAAACTAATTAAAAATTAAAACAATAAAATGTAAGTTATCTGATATCAAAAACAACTGTTAGCTGCACCCTATTTTATAATAACGTAGCTTCTTTGGAAAAGTACAACGAAAACAATCAACCATATGTGTAAAACAAGACTTGAGCCTTAGAATGCAGTCATTTTCTTTACATATCAGATAACGATTATGAAATGTATTAAGAAATGTACAATAACAAAACACTTCAAATCAAACAACGATAGCTGTATTCAAGAACCAGAGTGTGTATGCTGAATGTCTAAATGTTATCCTTCATACCTCAGTATGTGTGAATGAATTGAGTGTATGGTAAATGAAACATACCCCGGGTCAGCCACGCGATATGCATTACTCGGTTGAGCTCTCTGGCTGGTGAGCTGTTGACTGTTCTTGGGTCAGTGGGGAGCTCAAAGTTGAGAATGAACATGATGACAAGGCCGTCTTCGTTCTTCACAGGAACCACGTCTATTGCACACTGGAAACACACTCCTGCAGCAGCACAGAGACACACAAGAGAAGAAAGGCTTTCATATGAGATTCTGTGTGGGACGAGTAGTGTGAATTAGTAGTCTGAATTATTCCTCTAGATGGTGCTACCAGACAGAAAGATTCATTTGAATCATTTTGAAACTGTTTATACCTCAGTGTGCTGAAGTCTTAAAAACTCAACTTCTTCATTATTTAAAAGCTTACACTGTGTCACATTTCTTAAGTCCTCCACTATATTCTATCTGGTAATTGCGTAACCAAATGGGTCAGAGTGGATTATCCTGCGCATAACATGCACAGCAATTTTACAGGTAACAACGTTTGTGTTCATGCACTGGTCAAGTTTTGAGAGTATGGGCAACTTTGCTTCTATGTCTCCTTCAGAAAAGTGGAAAATAAACATCCCAAATACACATTTGGGTGTTTATATTACTACTTTGTCTATTTGTGTGTAGATTTCTCCTAAATTCACCAAACGTTGCAAAGAATTAGATGTTTGCAGATTTGTGGATATTTAAATATTACAGTTTCATTTTAAATGTCTTAAAATGTCATAAAAGGTTATTATGAGTCAGCACCACTTACTTACACCAAATGCTCCAGTTTCATTCCTCTCTATATTCTGAAGGTTTTTACAGAGGGGTTTGTTCATTTATCCCTCAAAGCTCAAAAGTTATCCAACATTTCATTCCAAAAAATATGGAGGAAATAGATTATATATATGTAATATATATATATATATATATATATATATATATATATATATATATATATATATATATATATATATATATGGCTGTATTGTTGAGATATCTAAAGTTCCCTCTGTAAAAATAGTTGACAAATATGTCACAAAATGAAACTTTCATATTTCTGTTCCTGACATGTAATGTGCACATATTTAATACATTTAATAAATGTTTCACTTGCATATTTAAATTTTAAAAATCTGTAATACAAAAATATATTCATAATTTTCTTATTGAAATTTTCCGTGAAAAAAGTTTCACGGTGATATTTATTAGTTAAAATATTTACAATGCTCACCTTGGTGTCCCTTAGATATGCCTATGTTGGAGAAATACACACTGGAAATGAAAATTCTTGTTGCTATATATGCTGCTTTACCATTTCAACACATGCTGTGATAATTACTGATGGCTGATGATGAAAACAATAATCTGTACTGGCTGTGAGTTTATGTGAAAGTAATAGTGTGTGCGGCTGGTAAAAGTAATAATTACACTTGTGATGTGTTGTTATTCATTCTGACTGAATGTTTAGTGTTACATACCACTGCAGGACATTTTATTTGATTTAATGTATTACTCATATGACTGGAGCAGAAAGCTTGGTTACTTCCAACTCCTGACAATGACGGAAACTGTCTTTGAATCAGACAGGAAATGCTACAAACTATTATATAATAACTTTATGACGTAATTTACCGTACATATCTTTAATTCACTTCAAAGCCGAAAGGGTCAGGTATACAGACTGACCTTGGTCTTCTATTGAAACAGATTTATTGAATGGATAAGGCAGAGTGCATAGGCTTTGTGTGTGGATGGATTAACGTAGCTACATGCTAACGTATTCTACCTTAATGATATCACAGTGACACAGCTGGAAGACCATCTGCTGTAGACCACGCGCACACAAACACACTTCATAGCCAGGCATGATTCCAAAGTGATAATCCATTGAGACTCAATCTTGAACTGTACCAACCTTTTTGAATAAAAGTGGCTTCAATCAGGAGTGACTAATAAATAAAACAGACTTGGATTACGCACCTCAATGACACAGGCAACAAGGTGTACGGACACGTGACGAAGTGTACAGGTTAGTGATCACATCCAACATAGATGCAGAAGGCTCGCTGATTGGATACTTATACTGGCCATACAGGTATCCCCAAGCAAGTTATACTTAGTGTATTTCTCTGTGCGTTACCTAACTATCTACAACTGGTTATCAACTGGCTTTGTTAACTCTGGGTAAACTATGTTCAGTAATACAGAGTGAATATTTTGTGAAACCAGCAACTTAGGTATGCAGAATCTAAAATGTAGAGTATACAAGAGCAGCATTCAAGTGAAGAACATCACCACAGTCTGACCCATTTCAAAAGGTACCCTGCACTAGTCATAGTCCACATATTGTTTTGCGTTTGCTGTAATTATTGGATAGTGATGTGCAGTTGTGAGAGCATAGATCAAGTAAGTTTGAAGTGTCTGCAAACTGAAACTAATACAGTAACAGTCTGAAACATTGTTAGAGTATGTGATTGATCTAATAGTTGTCTGTTGCTATATTAATGCTTCTTAAAGTTTCCTAAAGCTGTGCGTAAACACAAAGTGTGTGTGTGTGTGTGTGTGTGTGTGTGTGCGTGTGTGTGTGTTTGAGGGCTGGATAATCTTTTGTCTCTTTCCATTAATCTCTAATCCGTTGTTTATCATTTCTATTGGCTGATGTGGTGCTTATGCTCTAATGAAAACTATTATCCTATTTCTCTCATTGTTCCTAAAGACTGACCCAACCTTCACTGTGACCTCAACACACAGACACACAGACACGCACACACATCATGCTCTACCTTCCTGTCAGTCTAACACAACTGCCCCTCCAGTTTCTTTCTTCCATGTCTGCTTCTCTTTATATTTGGAGAGCATATGTCACGTATCAGAATAATAATACTTCTTTATGTGAGAAAAAAGTTAAGTTTACAAAGTATCAACTCCTCTGTAAGTTGCTCCATGTAAAGTAATGTAATGTAATGCTCCAGGGAGTATAACTGTTCTTCATGCTGTGTCAGCTTACATGGGGTTAATGTAAAGCGCTCAGATTGTGTTACACATCGAACAATACTGTATCTTTCAGATGGTAAGTTCTGGAGAAATCTTTAAGTTTTGATGATTTTTTTTAGTGTTTGCATGTTAAACATAAAGATGCAGTTTGGTGTCTGCATAGGCACTTTATTTTATGGATACTATAGTATAATTATATGTTAAATGCGAAGTCCCACAAAGTTGAAGAATTACAGAATATTATGTTTCTCTTGGTTCCAAGGTATCTAATTCAATTCAGTTTATTTTGTATAGCCCAATATCACAAATTACGAATTTGGCTTTACAATCTGTACACATATGACATCCCTGACCTTTGACCTCACATCAGGAAAAACTCCCAAATAATAGAAAAAGAAACCTTCAGGAGAGCAACAGAGGAGGATCCCTCTCCCCGGATGGACAGAAGCAATAGATGTCATGTGTACAGATGAACAGTGTTACAGAGTTAAAAAGTCTAAGTCATCCCAAACCGCCCTCTATATAACAATAATTTGTATTACTTACTCACTAAATGCGGGGCTACTTGTGGTTCCTAGAGTCCTAAAAAGTAGGATGGGAGCCAGAGCCTTCAGTTATCAAGCTCCTCTTTTATGGAACCAGCTTCCACTTTCAGTCCGGGAGGCAGACACAGTCACCTCATTTAAGAACAGACTTAAGACTTTCCTGTTTGATAGTGCTTATAGTTAGGGCTGAATCAGGTTTGCCCTGGTCCAGCCCCTTGATATGCTGCTATAGGCTTATAGGCTGCTGGGGGATGTTTTAGGATACACTGAGCACCTATCTCCTCTTCTCTCTCTCCTTATGGATGAATTTACATCTCTCCATTGCACCTTATTAACTCTGCTTCCTCCCTGGATTGGAGTTCCATTCATACATTGTCATATTCATGTAATGTGTTTATGTAACTTTGTAAATGCTGTTCATTCTGTACACATGACATTTATTGCTTCTGTCCATCCGGGGAGAGGGATACTCTTCTGTTGCTCTCCTGAAGTTTTCTTCACTTTTTTCTATTTTTGGAGAGTTTTTCCTGATCCGATGTGAGGTCAAAGGTCAGGGATGTCGTATGTGTACAGATTGTAAAGCCCTCTAAGGATAATTCGTAATTTGTGATATTGGGCAATACAAAATAAACTGAATTGAATGTTCAATTTGCGCTCACAATCAGCATGAAATTAGCATCTGATTTCATAAGGCAGTAGCTTATTACACAATCAATGGCGTTGTCTTTTAGGAGCATTCTGGAAGTAAATTGCTGCCACGGTTACGTGCACGGACAACGCTTTGTTCCAACAGTGTGGCATTCTTATTATGGGAGCTACTAAGTACTAAGCACTTAGTCTTGATACCACAAACCAGTGTTTACGTCATGAGTACCATGACGATGCCCAGTGAGCTACATTGAACACACGCATGATGTTGACTGGCATTCACTTAGGCCTAGACAGCTTTTGAACTATCTTTGACAATCCCCACCACAATATCAACTACAGTGTGCTCAGGAGGAGGACCGCAGTTGGACAGGGGAGCTTGGGTAACATGATCGTATTAAAGATTTACGGTCGCTATTTAAATGATCTATAGTGCATTGTCTAAAGTATGGTGAGTGTGCATTAAGGACATACCCAACTCGTGAAACTGATCATAATCTAGACGAAAGAAAGGTGCAAGGGGCAGATGGGTTGCATTAAGTCTCTGAATCAGAGTTGTGTTTTACTCCCATGCCCTTAAAAAGCCAGGTGCAGGCAATTCAAATGATGGATTCTGCAAATGTTCAGACTGATGCCGTTTCCTGCAGTGAAAATATTGTTTTCGAAAAGCTAAACACCATCAAATATGGATTGAAGCAGGGTATGTAGGACCTAACTACGCTCTTGTTTCAACCTGTCCTAATAGAGGATGGGATGTACACACAACTTCCTGTCTATTTGTTTACCTCTGACCACAGCCATCATCCCTGGTGGCTGTGGTCGGAACCAAAAAACACAAGTAAAAACATCGATGATTGGTTTGGAATTTGAATTATCAAAATCCCTAGTGCGCCGCAATCTGTGTACTGAATTCATCCTAATTCCTCTTTGCAATATAAGATAAACACAGCGTCATGTTATTTTACACTAGCTGGCTACTTATCTCTACTTTCTTTCTTTCTCTTAAACAAAAGAACACAGATTCAGTGTACATGGGATAGTATACAAATCACAATAACAACTGAGCCAAGCGTGTACCACTACACACAAACAGAAAACATCAACTGAAAAAATTAATTTGGGACTTAATGTACTTTCTTAGTTCTTTTCTAATATATTATTGTGCTCACCTATAGCTTCACTGACAATTAGTCACACTCTCGTACATACAGTTATAGAAGATGATTTTTGAAATCATCATTGTTGCCAACACCCAGAGTTCAGATCAGGAAGCAGAGTTGTAGTCTTCCACCCTTCTCTGCACTGCCATCCGAGCAGTTACCCACCCTTAACCTTAACTCTATAGAGACTGTGTCTGTCCCACGGCCACTTAAATTAATTAAATCAAAAGTAACCAGAAGAGGAGTCATACAAAATAACCTCATACAGGTTAACATCACTACTGCAACAGTGCAACAAAACAGGATAATTAAATGTGGACTCCTAAATATTAGATCTCTGTCATCTAAAGCTGTATTAGTAAATGATTTAATATCTGACAATCACATTGATTTATTGTGTCTTACTGAAACCTGGATGAGCCATGAAGAATATGTCAGCCTAAATGAATCAACTCCTCCAAGTCATATTAATACTCACATTCCTCGAGGCACCGGCCGAGGAGGTGGAGTAGCAGCCATCTTTGACTCAAGCCTATTAATGAATCCTAAACTTAAACTAAACTACAACTCATTTGAAAGCCTTGTTCTTAGTCTTTCACATCCAACCTGTAAAACATTACAGCCAATCCTATTTGTTATACTGTACTGGCCACCAGGTCCATATTCAGAATTTATATCTGAATTTTCAGAGTGTTTATCAAGTTTAGTCCTTAAAACTGATACAGTTATTATTGTAGGATATTTTAATATTCATGTGGATATTGATAATGATTGCCTTAGTACTGCATTCATCTCATTGTTGGACTCGATTGACTTCTGTCAGAGAGTACAGAAACCCACTCATTGCTTTGGCCACACCCTCCACCTTGTTCTTGCATGTGGCATTGACATTGAGCATTTGGAGGTCTTCCCACAGAACCCTCTTCTGTCAGACCATTACCTCATAAGTTTTGAGTTCATACTTCCGGAGTGTACACCGTTAGTCAAAAGTTTCTACACCAGATGTCTAACTGACAGTGCTGTAGCTACATTTAAAGAAGCGATTCCTTCTGCATTTGATTCAATACCACGTCTCAATGTGACGGAGGACTCCTGTGCTAACTTTAGTCCGTCCCAGATTGATCTTCTTGTCGATAGTGCTACAGGCTCACTGAGAATGACACTAGACTTGATAGCCCCACTGAAGAAAAAGACAGTGAGGCAAAGTAAGGTTGGCTCCCTGGTATAACCCTCAGACCCGCGACCTAAAGCAAACTTCACGAAAGCTCGAAAGCATATGGCGTTCCACCAATCTGGAAGAATCACGCCTAGTTTGGCGAGACAGCCTTAAAACATATAAAAAGGCTCTCCGTAATGCCAGAGCAGCCTATTACTCATCAGTAATAGAGACAAATAAGAACAACCCCAGGGTTCTCTTTAGCACTGTAGCCAGGCTGACAGAGAGTCACAGCTCTGTGGAGCCGTGTATTCCTATAGACCTCAGTAGTAATGACTTCATGAACTTCTTCAATGAAAAGATTTGAACTATTAGAGGCAAGATTGATGCTCTCTTGCCCTCAACTACTGCCGATCTGCCCTCAACTACTGCCGATCTGTCATCAAGAGGAGTGGCCTTGGAAACGGCTGTATGCCCTGGTGTATATTTGGATAGCTTTTCTCCCATTGACCTAGACCAATTGTCCTCAAAGGTTTCTACTTCTAAACCGTCTACCTGTCTCTTAGACCCCATCCCAACGAGGCTGCTTAAAGACGTGTTGCCTTTAATTGGCACCTCTCTGCTGGATATTGTTAATGTGTCTTTGCTAACAGGGCATGTACCACATTCCTTCAAAGTAGCTGTAATTAAACCTCTCCTGAAAAAGCCCTTAATCCAGAGGTGTTGGCTAACTACAGACCAATCTCTAACCTTCCCTTCCTCTCTAAGATCCTTGAGGTCGCAAATCAGTTGAGTGACTTTCTACATCAGAATAGTTTATTTGAGGAGTTTCAGTCAGGATTTAGAAAACACCACAGCACAAAGACAGCACTGGTGAAAATTACAAATGACCTCCTAATTGCATCAGATAAAGGACTCATCTCTGTACTGGTCTTGTTAGACCTTAGTGCTGATAAAGGACTCATCTCTGTACTGGTCTTGTTAGACCTTAGTGCTGCGTTCGACACCATTGATCATGACATCCTATTACAGAGACTGGATCAGTCGATTGGCATTTCAGGTACCGCACTAAGTTGGTTTAAATCCTATTTATCAGATCGATCTCAATTTGTATTTGTAAACGATGAAGCCTCAATGACCACCAACGTTAATCACGGAGTTCCACAAGGTTCTGTGCTTGGACCAATTTTATTTATCTTATATATGCTTCCTTTGGGCAACATTATCAGGAAACACTCCATAAACTTTCATTGCTATGCAGATGATACTCAATTATATCTAGCGATCAAACCAGAGGAGACCAACCAGCTCGCCAAAATTCAAGCATGTCTTAAAGACATAAAAACATGGATGACCTGCAACTTCCTGATGTTAAACTCAGACAAAACTGAAGTTATTTTACTGGGCCCTGAACACCTCAGAGATCAATTATCTGGTGATGTGGTTTCTGTAGATGGCATTGCCCTAGCATACAACACCACTGTAAAGAATCTCGGCGTTATCTTTGACCGGGACTTGTCCTTTAACTCCCACGTTAAGCAAATCTCAAGGACTGCATTTTATCATCTACGTAACATTTCAAAAATCAGGCACATCTTGTCTCAAAAAGATGCAGAAAAGCTGGTTCACGCGTTTGTTACTTCCTGACTAGATTATTGCAACTCCTTATTATCAGGCTGCTCTAATAAGTCTCTTAAATCCCTCCAGTTGATCCAGAATGATGCAGCTTGTGTACTCACAAAAACTAAGAAAAGAGATCACATGACTCCTGTATTAGCTGCTCTGCACTGGCTCCCTGTAAAATCAAGAATCACATTTAAAATTCATCTCCTCACCTACAAAGCCTTGATTGGTGATGCACCGTCATATCTTAAGGAGCTTGTAGTACCATATTGCCCCACTAGAGAGCTACGCTCACTAAATGCGGGGCTACTTGTGGTTCCTAGAGTCCTAAAAAGTAGGATGGGAGCAAGAGCCTTCAGTTATCAAGCTCCTCTTTTATGGAACCAGCTTCCACTTTCAGTCCGGGAGGCAGACACAGTCACCTCATTTAAGAATAGACTTAAGACTTTCCTCCTTAATAGTACTTATAGTTAGGGCTGAATCAGGTTTGCCCTGGTCGAGCCCCTTGATATGCTGCTATAGGCTTATAGGCTGTTGGGGGATGTTTTAGGATACACTGAGCACCTATCTCCTCTTCTCTCTCTCCTTATGGATGAATTTACATCTCTCCATTGCACCTTATTAACTCTGCTTCCTCCCCGGAGTCGTTGTGACTTCACGTCTCATAGGGTCCATTGGACCTGGAGGTGTCTGATGCCTGGTGAGCCGGCCTCCCGCGTTGGCCCTGCTGATGCGCCCCGCCCCCTCTCCTGTTTCATGGATTGGAGTTCCATTCATACATTGTCATATTCATGTAATGTGGTTATGTAACTTTGTAAATGCTGTTCATTCTGAACACATGACATCTATTCATCTGTCCATCCGGGGAGAGGGATCCTCCTCTGTTGCTCTCCTGAAGATTTCTTCCCTTTTTTCCCTGTGAAAGGTTATTTTTGGGGAGTTTTTCCTGATTCGATGTGAGGTCAAAGGTCAGGGATGTCGTATATGTACAGATTGTAAAGCCCTCTGAGGATAATTTGTAATTTGTGATATTGGGCTATACAAAATAAACAGAATTGAATTGAACACAATGTTCATATTATATTCTGGATGTTGATTGGTACCAACCCAAGGAAGGACAACAGGGACATAAATAGAGACATCTCATTGTTCCTAAAGACATAGGAACAACACACACACACACACACACAAATATACATCTCTTAGAAGATGTATATTTATGTAAGTTTAGATATGACCAACAGATATTCTCAGACATTAAAACTCTCATAAGCCTGAGCAACAGCAGTAATATTGATTAACAAGGCCATTACACCTCATAATGAGGTCAGAGTGCCTGACTCCCGGAGATTAATTATACATGAACTGGTAGATCAGAAATAGACTCCCAGACCAGGAGCACTAGGGAGCCAGATTGCAGTGAGATCTGAGGGTGGACCTCTGGACGGTTCATGGGCGCGCTTGATTCACTGTGGTATGGGATATGGTTTTGTTTGTTTTGGTTTCTGGCATCATGCATTTATGCTTTTTTCTTTGACATATTATTAAACTAACGTACTTTGTATACCTACAAAATTGACGCATTACAACCTGAAAAATGTGTACAGAATCCCATGAGTACGATGACCAAGTATAGCTTTCCTTCACAGTGCTCGTCATCTCAATACCAGCTCCAGTGCTTCCTGTCCATGCCAAACCAAGACCAGGCTGCTTCCTATAGATAGTGGGCTACATTCAGTCCTCGTGGACACAATACCTGGCTGCCAAGACTCACTACTGTAGTTTGTGTCACTATTTGTTGAGAATAAGAATTTGAACACTAATTAAGAAAAAAAACTACCTTAAAATAATAGTTGCCAACCTTTCTAAGCTCTATAGCTATTTATTCGTATCCCTACCATACAAATACTTTTCTATTGTAAAACATCAATATACCCGTCTGTTTGTGGACTCATTTTCAGTATGCTGTAGATTTCATCTGCAGTGTGGCTGCAGTATAGATAAGCTGCTCCCACATGTGACCCATTTCTTATTGGTCTGAGGTTGACTTTCTTTGCTGACCCGGATAAGGGACATCGTGGGGTGGTGAACAGAGCTCTTTGAGGAACTCCTAAACCCGGCCAACATGTCCCCTGGAGAGGGGACAGTGCCTGAAGACTGGGGGGGGATTCAGACCCAAATCCTTGGCGAAGGCCGCTAAGATAGGCCTCCTCGGTGGCAAGGCGCCGGGGATGGATGAGAGCCGCCCTGTGATGCTGAAGGCGCTGGACATTGTTGGGCTGTCTTGGCTGACACGCCTTTTCATTGTCGGGTGGGGGTCGGGGAACAGTGCCCTTGGACTGGCAGACCGGGGTGGTGACGTACTTGTACAGCGCTTTTCTGGT
The DNA here is from genome assembly GCF_009769545.1 of Cyclopterus lumpus. Classification (NCBI taxonomy): domain Eukaryota; kingdom Metazoa; phylum Chordata; class Actinopteri; order Perciformes; family Cyclopteridae; genus Cyclopterus; species Cyclopterus lumpus. Next base: position 1,602,581 of record NC_046982.1, on the reverse strand, counting down.
CTTTTGACCACTCAAAGCGCTTTAACACTACATCACATCTTTCACCCATTCACAGACTGATGGGAGGAACCACATGCTCATCAGGACTAACTAACATTCACACACATTCACACACCGTAGTCACAACTACGGGAGATATTTTGGGGTTAAGTATCTGTCCTAGTATCATGTCGATGTGCTGGCTTCATTGCTGGCTCCATTGCTGCCTCATTGCTGGCTCTATTTCTGGCATCATTGCTGGCTTCATTTCTGGCTCCATTGCTGGCTTCATTTCTGGCTCCATTGCTGGCTTCATTGCTGGCTCTATTTCTGGCTTCATTGCTGGCTCCATTGCTGGCTCTATTTCTAGCTCCATTGCTGGCTTCATTGCTGGCTCCATTGCTGGCTTCATTGCTGGCTCTTTCTCCATGAACCAGAGTGTATTTCACGGATGTTTCTGAGCGCAAGAGGCTGCAATGTGGCTGTATGACTACTATATGTACTACTAATTGTCATGGCAGATGTACTTGTGTACAGAGGGAGCGCAGTGTGAGGTTGTTTGTAAGAGCGGTTCTCTAGAAACCTGAACAAGCAAGTATTAAACAGCACTGCAGGAGTCTATGGAAATCAAGTTGACAGCATCCTACCATCTTTAGTGTAGAGGGAAATCTCCACCTTCCTCTCCTCTGCTCCCAGCAGTGCTTTAGCCATCTGGGCCACCGCCGGTCTCTTGGTGTGAGGTCCATAGAGGAAGCTACAGGTGCAGGGCTTCTGCATGATCTCCGCCCGGGTGTAACCACACATCCCACAGAAGGCGTCATTACAGAAGATGATGGCGCAATTCTCCACCTGTGCGTTGGCGATGATAAACTTTCGATCTGTGGAGGAAGAGGAAAGAGAAGAAGGGAGGGATCAAGAGGACAAGAACTCACAGCACACACACAAAAACGTGCAGAGATACCGACTGACATTTTTGGACCTTAAAAAAACCACACCCTAATATTGTCAGTATGTGAAACAGGAAGACACAAAAAGCTGCTATACATTCAGCAAACCCCAGACATTTGGTTTACTCATACCGGTACTGGTCCAAGCCGACCCTTTGGCACTTCTGTGAATGCAACGGTCATAACTTGAAATAAAGTGTGCACCTCTCTACTTTAACTTGACCTCATCCCACACCGTACACTTAGACTCCTCAGAAACAATTGAACATCATACAGTTAGTTGAAGCACTACAAAGAAAACCATCAAAACATCCCCATGTCATGAAACACGTACCAGGTACTCAGGAAGTGGAGGGGCTCTCTATTGTTAGCATTTTAGCTAATTATTCATCGACTCTCTGACACACAGACACACAAAGCATCACAAAGTAACACCAAATACTGAAGTTACCTGACTGCAGAGTCTGAGTCCTGGCTGCTGGCTCCTCAGATTGGAGCTCCTCTTTGCTACCCTCGGCAACACCGTGAAATCAACTTAAATGAAACTCGAATTTAGATATTATACAAAATATAGGCCAAGCCTATGTTTAGTACACAACGTTTGCCTTTAAAATAGTACCTGATATTGAATTATATTGAAATGTTTCATGGCTCTGGCACCTCTGTCTCCAGAGAGGTCTCCGAGCAGCGAGAAGCAGAGCCCCAACGCTGGCACTAAACCAACCAGCTTGCTAAACTTCAAGCATAAAACATAAACATAAAAACATGGATGACCTGCAACTTCCTGATGTTAAACTCAGACAAAACTGAAGTTATTTTACTGGGCCCTGAACACCTCAGAGATCAATTATCTGGTGATGTGGTTTCTGTAGATGGCATTTCCCTGGCATCCAACACCACTGTAAAGAATCTCTAGTTATCTTTGACCGAGACTTGTCCTTTAACTCCCACGTTAAGCAAATCTCAAGGACTGCATTTTTACATCTACGTAACATTTAAAAAATCAGGCACATCTTGTCTCAAAAAGATGCAGAAAAGCTGGTTCACGCGTTTGTTACTTCCAGACTAGATTACTGCAACTCCTTATTATCAGGCTGCTCTAATAAGTCTCTTAAATCCCTCCAGTTGATCCAGACTGCTGCAGCTCGTGTACTCACAAAAACTAAGAAAAGAGATCACATGACTCCTGTATTAGCTGCGCTGCACTGGCTCCCTGTAAAATCAAGAATCACATTTAAAATTCTTCTCCTCACCTACAAAGCCTTGATTGGTGATGCACCATCATATCTTAAGGAGCTTGTAGTACCATATTGCCCCACTAGAGAGCTGCGCTCACTAAATGCGGGGCTACTTGTGGTTCCTAGAGTCCTAAAAAGTAGGATGGGAGCAAGAGCCTTCAGTTATCAAGCTCCTCTTTTATGGAACCAGCTTCCACTTTCAGTCCAGGAGGCAGACACAGTCACCTCATTCAAGAATAGACTTAAGACTTTCCTCTTTAATAGTGCTTATAGTTAGGGCTGAATCAGGTTTGCCCTGGTCCAGCCCCTTGATATGCTGCTATAGGCTTATAGGCTGCTGGGGGATGTTTTAGGATACACTGAGCACCTCTCTCCTCTTCTCTTTCTACTTATGGATGAATTTACATCTCTCCATTGCACCTTACTAACTCTGCTTCCTCCCCGGAGTCTTTGTGACTTCACGTGGGTGTGTCTGGAGCCGGTCCAGGCTCCCTGGCCTGGCCTCCTGTCTCATTGGTCCTGCCTCCGTGGCCCTGCTGATGCTCCGCCCCTCTTTCTCCTTCTGTTTCATGGATTGTGGAAATCTGGATTGTGGTCCATGCCTACTAATTATTCATAATTTCTGTCATATTCATTGAATGTGTTGTAACTCCGTAACTCTGTTCATTCTGTACACATGACATCTATTGCTTCTGTCTATCTGGGGAGAGGGATCCTCCTCTGTTGCTCTACTGAAGGGTTCTTCCCTTTTTTCCCAATGAAAGGTTATTTTTGGGGTGTTTTTTCTGATCCGATGTGAGGTCAAAGGTCAGGGATGTCGTATGTGTACAGATTGTAAAGCCCTCTGAGGATAATTTGTCATTTGTGATTCTGGGCTATACAAAATAAACTGAATTGAATTTAATTGCCACTCACATTCTCTTTAACCATTGTAACATCCCATGTAAACGTGGTGGATTTAGCTAAATTTGAGTTAGATTTAAAACAGTAGATTGCGTTTTGATCCGTTTTTCAACAGTGAAATTATGATTTTTAAAAAATACATTTGGAGAGAAATGTTAATATTAACACCAGCAATGATGTGTTTCATATAGTGATATCATTTAGTTTACAGCTCAAAAAACGCCCTGCGTTACCTTTAAGTTAGTTGTTTTTCTGTACTTAATGTCAGTACTATATATGATTACCTTTTGTTTGTGCCACTGTGACTTCAATAAAGAGTGTTTGCACACCAGTGGTGAGAGTATTCCGATCTTTTGATTAGCAGTGCATTGCAGTGCACTCATACAGCAGCATGAGTAATGAGTGCAGGGACCCCCCACTCTGTCTGCACTGCCCTGTCATAGATATACTAGAATAAAGCACCTTTGACTTTTTACCAAGCAATGAAGTACACAAAACATCAAATCATCATGAGGGAATAAGTTTACAATCTAACTTTACATAGGTGATCTTTAGGCTATTTATTCTTTCTTAATACTCTATAATGTAAGAAAACAAACAAACAAAGAAAGAACACTAGTATGTGCAGAATCCTTTGATTCTAAAGGTGGCACCACGCGGGCATGACGGACCCCTCTACTTACTCTGTCCCTCGAATTTGCGGATGATGGTGTCCAGGAAAGTGTTCTGAGGCGCCACGTGGCCCCGTCTCACCGGCATGGTTCGGACCCGGTAGTGGAACCTCCTCCGGCTCTGATTGGCTGAACCCCGAGCTGTTCGGGTCTCCCTGTTGTTCTGCCCTGGGCCTCTGTCCGCTCAGACTTCTTCACCACATCCTCTCCTCCCCTCTTTCTCCCTCTCCCCTTCTCTCACGCTCTCTCCATCCTGACAGCACAGGCCCGCCCATAATCCAAATGCTCGCCTCTGATTGGTCCGGGCAACAGGTAGGCAGGTAGGTATTTATGATGTGTATCTCTTGATTACAACGAGCATCCATGAACTCCTAAACGTTACTGCTGCTTCTTATACTACTACTACTAATATCAATATATAAACACGTGGTCTATACAGCAGAATACAACATAGTTCATGTTCCTAGTAACATCTACAGGTTAAACAAAACCTAGAAATACAAGTAATTAAATCATCTGTAAGTGAAAAGGGAAATGTCTGTAGGTAGTAGATTTAATATGTCTAGTCTAATTAGGGTTGCAAAGGGGCGGAAAGTTTCCGGTAAATTTGGACAGAAAGTTTCCATGGGAATTTTGGGAATTAAAAAAAAAAAAAAAGTGCCTACATTTTTTTGCAAAAACATATAACAGGGAACTTAAATGTAGTTGAGAACAAGACTATGCACGCCGAGCTCAGCTGGACCCTGAATGCAGCTGGTTGGGAACATTGTCTGCCAGAAACATAAACATAAAACGTTCTGTTGTTTTTGAACGTCTTTGTCATCAGTGTTGTCTGAACGTTTCAGCCCTTTGTCTGGCAAGTGTGACAGCGCCGAGTGGCGTAGAGGCCAAGAGCGGTATTGCAGACAGATAGAGATTTCAATTATAGCTGCAACATATTGAAACAAATAACTGAACAAGTTCATTTTTTGGAGCTGTGAACTTAGTTCAACATTTTGAATTATGAAATATGAACTGAACTAGTTCATTTTAAAATGTGTGAACTATGAACTGAACTAGTTCAGAAAGTGAACTTTCCCAACACTGTTTGTCATATAGCATATTGATTACTTGGTAAACTGAAGCCATGTTCATTTTAATACCAAGTTTATTTGTATACAGTAGACTAACTTGTTACAGCAGTGAGGAGGACGTTGATGAGGTCCAGGAAGAAAACATTTAGACCTGAAAGGATTTTTGTGTTGGGGGGTGGAGATCATAGGGAATACACCTTTTTTATTCAACGTTCATGTTTTTGTTGTTCGATGAAAGAATAAAGTTCTACTCACAAAATGTCAAAAAGTAAAAAATGTCATTTTTAAAAGTTCTATTATAAACGTTTGCATGCATGTTTGCTTATGACGAGGTACATACAGTCAAATTACCCCAACATTTTCAGTTTATTCCTGTTAATTCCCGTTTATTCCCATTTATTCCCGTTAATTCCCGTGGAAAGTTTCCAACTTTGAATATTCCCGGAATTTTGCAACCCTGAGTCTAATAGAACATATTTTCCTCCTCTGAAGGTAGCAGTGACTTCATTCATTTCAGAACCAGTGGAGATCATTTGCAGAGATGGGGGAAGGTGTTTGTCATTTAGAGATAGCATTCACTACAGTGTTCCTATGCCTTGTTTATGATGTCATTCAGGTGTTACAAGTGAGAACAGGTGAGTGGGGCATGTTAACAGGATTAAGACACACAAAAAGAGCAGTATAGTAGAAGTGGTAGAGGAGAATCATCTCTCTCAGTGGTGTGCTGCCTAATTCTTAATGGAAGGGCATGTGGGGCAGCTCCTTCTTCCTTACACACAGGGACATCTACTGGAGGAATGTGGTAACGGCAGTCTGTGTGCTGTAAGTGCTGAAATAGTTGCTTTAGTTTGGGTTCATAGAAAGTGTAAAGGAAAGAGAAACCCCATAGATAGATTATGTGAATAAAACGTCTTTAGAACGGAGGTGAGACTGTGTGTGTGTGTGTGTGTGTGTGACGTACCCAGCTGGCCAACACACTCTCTGTTGTTTGTTGTTGTGTTTTTACAGTCGTCAACCCACATTTCTTTATATTGAGTTGACGTTTTCTCTTCACACGGTTCTCTTTACCGAAATGCAACTCAGCACAACAGTTCATCTCACATCCAAGATGAACTGAGTGGAAGACAAACTCATCAAAAAGAGTCTTGGACCGGTTTCAATTCAATTCAGTTTATTTTGTATAGCCCAATATCACAAATTACAAATTTGCCTCAGAGGGCTTTACAATCTGTACACATACGACATCCCTGACCTTTGACCTCACATCGAATCAGGAAAAACTCCCCAAAAATAACCTTTCACAGGGAAAAAAGGGAAGAAACCTTCAGGAGAGCAACAGAGGAGAATCCCTCTCCCCGGATGGACAGAAGAATAGATGTCATGTGTACAGAATGAACAGAGTTTTAGAGTTACATAAACACATTACATGAATATGACAATGTATGAATGGAACTCCAATCCATGAAACTGAAGGAGGTAGAGAGGAGGGGGGGTGGGGCATCAGCAGGGCCAACACGGGAGGCCGGTTCACCAGCATCAGACACCTCCAGGTCCAATGGACCCTATGAGACGTGAAGTCACAAAGACTCCGGGGAGGAAGCAGAGTTAATAAGGTGCAATGGAGAGATGTAAATTCATCCATAAGGAGAGAGAGAAGAGGAGATAGGTTTGTCATCTGAAATGTATGTGATATTGATTCTGACGTCCAACAACACAGCAAATACAATGCAAAAGGTTTGATGGTTCACTTTTGCCCCCTCGAAGGAAATTAATGTTTGTGTCCACTCTTTATTTGGCCTCCAGCTAACACTGAGCATTTCAAAGGAAAGCTCTGTCCAGCTTCTCTTTAGTTTATGTGATTTTTGTTTACAGAACAATAACTAAAGAATTGTAAAAGACCTTCGTGATTCTCTTCAGACTAAAAGACAGAGAAGACCCATGCGGTGTGTGTATATGTCACATGTAATTAGTGGGCTGCTGTGACATCGATGACATCCAGCTCCACCTCTGCAGCAGCTCCTGACCAAGACCCAAAATAATAAGAAACCTCGGGAAAGGCCATTTAACAAGAGATCCCCTCAACTCGGACAGCTGGGGTCAGGAGACCAAATCACATGAGTGGGGTGGATGAACGCCCATATGACTCCCTTCCTGTCAGGGAGAAAAGCGTGTCAGCAGCAGATGTTACAGAGAAGCTTGTGAAGACTGCTGCACTGTGTGTGGCTCAGTCCGTCTCAGCCAGGGCTGAAGCTGGATGTCCCAAAGAAGGAGAACAGAGCTCAGAAAGACATATTTCACTTCAAATTACAATAAACTCACTGTCTGTCTTCCCTCTAGTGGTATTTTTGTCCAGCCTTTGCGCTTTCAGTCTCTGTGATTCATGCCTGGAACTCTGGATGGACGTGAGCGGCTGTACCCAGAGCTTTCGACACTGTAGATCATCAAATCCTACTGTCCAGGTTAACCCATTTCAACTTTTCGACCCATGCCCTTAACTGGTTCAAATCCTACTTATCCAACAGAAAACAATCTGTTATTGTAGATGGTGCTAGGTCTCCCTGTCTTGAATGTCTGGTAGGTGTTCCTCAAGGGTCGGCTTTTATTTTCCCTGTTTATTAACACACTACCCAACACCTGTCAGAATATACATACACAGATGTACGCGGATGATGCTGTAATCTTTACATCAGCTAAAAACAACAAAGAAGCTTTACGCATCATATCATCTGCTATGTCTGATGTCCAGGCTTGGCTCACTAAATCCTGCCTCCTGTTGAATGCTAAAAAAACTGTATGTATGATTTTCTCCAAACGTGCCCAAAAAATAACACACTCGAACATATTTGTAAAGGGAACAGAGCTAGACTTAGTAACCAAGTTTAAGTACCTCAGGGTAATTCTAGACTCCACCCTGAGTCTGACCTTTAAGAGCCATGTCATAAAGGTAGCGACCTACTTGAAATTCAACCTACTAAACTTCAGGCACATCAGAAACAGTTTGACAGAGAACACAGCAGGACACACCTACATTCGATGATCTTTGCACATTTAGTGTACTGTCTGACCAGCTGGTCACTCACGTGAACAACAACACTCAAACCCATAGAATCTCTGTATAAGAGAGCACTCAAAGTCTTTGACAAGAAACCGCAAACCCATCATCACGGCCATATCCTGAACAAACATGAGTTTTTAAGTTTTAACAACCTTATCAGCCTTAAAGAAGCCATCATCATTTACAAAGCCCTAAATGGTCTGGCACCTCCTCCGCTGAACAAGTCCATCAAACAGAGACCTGTCTGCGGCCCTGCGACTAGAGTCACCAGAGCCAGAGCCAGAGCCTCCGACAGAGTGTCATCCCACAGAGGCGTACCACCTTTGGTCAGACGGTTCTGTCTGTCAAAGGCAGAACCCTCTGGAACACATTACCACCCTCTGGAACCATTACCACCCTCTGGAACACATTACCATCTTCTGGAACACATTGCTACCCTCTGGAACACATTACCATCCTCTGGAACACATTACCATCTTCTGGAACACATTACCATCTTCTGGAACACATTACCACCGTCTGGAACACATTACCATCTTCTGGAACACATTGCTACCCTCTGGAACACATTACCATCCTCTGGAACCATTACCACCCTCTGGAAAAACCATCCTCGGGAACGATTACCATCCTCCGGAACACATTACCATCCCCTGGAACCATTACAATCCTCTGGATCCATTACCATCCTCTGGAAGACATTACCATCCCCTGGAACCATTACCACTCTCTGGAACCATTACCATCCTCTGGAACCATTAACACCCTCTGGAACACATTACCACCCTCTGGAACACATTACCATCCTCTGGAACCATTACCATCCTCTGGAACACATTACCACTCTCTGGAACCATTACCATCCTCTGGAACCATTAACACCCTCTGGAACACATTACCACCCTCTGGAACACATTACCATCCTCTGGAACTATTACCATCCTCTGGAACACATTACCACTCTCTGGAACCATTACCATCCTCTGGAACCATTAACACCCTCTGGAACACATTACCACCCTCTGGAACACATTACCATCCTCTGGAACCATTACCATCCTCTGGAACACATTACCACCCTCTGGAACACATTACCACCCTCTGGAACCATTACCATCCTCTGGAACACATTACCACCCTCTGGAACACATTACCATCCTCTGGAACCATTACCATCCTCTGGAACACATTACCACCCTCTGGAACACATGACCATCCTCTGGAAGACATTACCATCTTATGGAACCATTACCATCCTCTGGAACACATTACCATCTTATGGAACACATTACCATCTTCTGAAACACATTACTATCTGGAACCATTACCATCCTCTGGAACCATTACCACCCTCTGAAACCATTACCACCCTCTGGAACCATTACCACCCTCTGGAACCATTACCACCCTCTGGAACACATTACCACGCTCTGGAACACATTACCACCCTCTGGAACCATTACCATCCTCTGGAACTATTACCATCCTCTGGAACACATTACCATCCTCTGGAACCATTACCATCCTCTGGAATACATTACCATCCCCTGGAACGATTACCACCCTCTGGAACCATTACCATCCTCTGGAACACATTACCATCTTATGGAACACATTACCATCTTCTGAAACACATTAATATCTGGAACCATTACCATCCTCTGGAACCATTACCACCCTCTGGAACCATTACCACCCTCTGGAACCATTACCACCCTCTGGAACACATTACCATCCTCTGGAACCATTACCACCCTCTGGAACCATTACCACCCTCTGGAACACAATACCACCCTCTGGAACCATTACCACGCTATGGAACACATTACCACCCTCTGGAACCATTACCATCCTCTGGAACACATTACCACCCTCTGGAACCATTACCACCCTCTGGAACACATTATCACCCTCTGGAACACATTACCACCCTCTGGAACCATTACCACCCTCTGGAACACATTACCACGCTCTGGAACACATTACCCCCCTCTGGAACCATTACCATCCTCTGGAACCATTACCATCCTCTGGAACACATTATCACCCTCTGGAACACATTACCATCCCCTGGAACCATTATCATCCTCTGGAATACATTACCATCCCCTGGAACCATTATCACCGTCTGGAACCATTACCATCCTCTGGAACAATTAACACCCTCTGGAATACATTACCATCCCCTGGAACCATTATCACCCTCTGGAACCATTACCATCCTCTGGAACAATTAACACCCTCTGGAATACATTACCATCTTCTGGAACACATTACCATCTTCTGGAACACATTACTCTCTGGAACCATTACCATCCCCTGGAACCATTACCACCCTCTGGAACACATTACCACCCTCTGGAACGCATTACCAACCTCTGGAACACATTACCATCTTCTGGAACACATTACCATCTTCTGGAACACATTACTCTCTGGAACCATTACCATCCCCTGGAACCATTACCACCCTCTGGAACACATTACCACCCTCTGGAACGCATTACCAACCTCTGGAACACATTACCACCCTCTGGAACCATTACCATCCTCTCAAACCATTACCATCCTCTGGAACACATTACCACCCTCTGGAACACATTACCATCCTCTGGAACACATTACCATCTTCTGGAACACATTACCATCCTCTGGAACACATGACCACCCTCTGGAACACATTAGAATCCTCTGGAACCATTACCATCCTCTGGAACACATTACCATCTTCTGGAACAATTACCACCCTCTGGAAAACATTACCAGCCTCTGGAACCATTACCATTCTCTGGAACTATTACCACCCTCTGGAACACATCTGGAACACATTACCACCCTCTGGAACACATTACCATCTTCTGGAACACAGATAGGGAAGCCAGGGACCAAAGTCATATGCATCCCGGGGGCCAGAGTGGGCGACATTGAATCTTGTTTAAAACTGCTGGCTAAAGATGAGCGTAGTTACAGTAAGATTATAATACACGCCGGCGGTAATGACTCCCGACTGCGGCGGTCGGAGGTCACTAAAATTAATGTGGAATCGGTGTGTGCTTATGCCAAGACAATGTCGGACACCGTAGTTTTCTCTGGCCCTCTCCCCAATCTGATCAATGATGACATGTATAGCCGCATGTCGTCATTCAACCGCTGGTTGTCCAGGTGGTGCCCAGCAAACAATGTTGGCTACATAGATAACTGGCAGACTTTCTGGGGAAAGCCTGATCTGATGAGTCGAGACGGCATTCATCCCACTTGGGATGGAGCGCGTCTCATTTCTGCAAACATGGCCAAGTTGATTAGCGGACTTAATCCATGTCCCAGAGTTCAGATCAGGAAGCAGAAGCAGAGTTGTAGTCTTCCACCCTTCTCTGCACTTCCATCCGAGCAGTTACCCACCCTTAACCTTAACTCTATATAGACTGTGTCTGTCCCACGGCCACTCAAATTAATTAAATCAAAAGTAACCAGAAGAGGAGTCCTACAAAATAACCTCATACAGGTTAACAACACTACTGCAACAGTGCAACAAAACAGGCTAATTAAATGTGGACTCCTAAATATTAGATCTGTCATCTAAAGCTGTATTAGTAAATTATTTAATATCAGACAATCACATTAATTTATTATGTCTTACTGAAACCTGGCTGAGCCATGAAGAATATGTCAGATTTTTTATCAAGTTTAGTCCTTAAAAGTGATAAGGTTATTATTGTAGGAGATTTTAATATTCATGTGAATATTGATAATGATTGCCTTAGTACTGCATTTATCTCATTGTTGGACTCAATTGGCTTCTGTCAGAGAGTACAGAAACCCACTCACTGCTTAGGCCACACCCTCAACCTTGTTCTTACATATGGCATTGACACCACTGTAAAGAATCTCAGTGTTATCTTTGACCGAGACTTGTCCTTTAACTCCCACAATAAGCAAATCTCAAGGATTGCATTTTTTCATCTACGTAACATTTCAAAAATCAGGCACATCTTGTCTCAAAAAGATGCAGAAAAGCTGGTTCACGCGTTTGTTACTTCCAGATTAGATTACTGCAACTCCTTATTATCAGGCGGCTCTAATAAGTCTCTTAAATCCCTCCAGTTGATCCAGACTGCTGCAGCTCGTGTACTCACAAAAACTAAGAAAAGAGATCACATTACTCCTGTATTAGCTGCTCTGCACTGGCTCCCTATAAAATCAAGAATCACATTTAAAATTCTTCTCCTCACCTTGATATGCTGCTATAGGCTTATAGGCTGCTGGGGGATGTTTTAGGATACACTGAGCACCTATCTGCTCTTCTCTCTCTCCTTATGGATGAATTTACATCTCTCCATTACACCTTATTAACTCTGCTTCCTCCCCGGAGTCGTTGTGACTTCACGTCTCATAGGGTCCATTGGACCTGGAGGTGTCTGATGCTGGTGAGCCGGCCTCCCGCGTTGGCCCTGCTGATGCCCCGCCCCTTCTCCTCTCTACCTCCTTCTGTTTCATGGATTGGAGTTCCATTCATACATTGTCATATTCATGTAATATGTTTATGTAACTTTGTAAATGCTGTTCATTCTGTACACATGACATCTATTGCTTCTGTCCATCCGGGGAGAGGGATCCTCCTCTGTTGCTCTCCTGAAGGTTTCTTCCCTTTTTTCCCTGTCAAAGGTTATTTTTGGGGAGTTTTTCCTGATTCGATGTGAGGTCCTGGGACAGGGATGTCGTATGTGTACAGATTGTAAAGCCCTCTGAAGCAAATTTGTAATTTGTGATATTGGGCTTAACAAAATAAACTGAATTGAATTGAATTACCATCTTCTGGAACACATTACCATCTTCTGGAACACATTATCACACTCTGGAACCATTACCATCTTCTGGAACACATTACCACCCTCTGGAACACATTACCATCCTCTGGAACACATTACCATCTCCTGGAACACATTACCACCCTCTGGAACACATTACCATCCTCTGGAACACATTACCACCCTCTAGAACACATTACCACCTTCTGGAACACATTACCACCCTCTGGAACACATTACCATCCTCTGGAACACATTACCACCCTCTAGAAAACATTACCACCCTCTGGAACACATTACCATCTTCTGGAACACATTACCACCCTCTGGAACACATTACCATCTTCTGGAACACATTACCACCCTCTGGAACACATTACCACCCTCTAGAAAACATTACCACCCTCTGGAACACATTACCACCCTATAGAACACATTACCATCTTCTGGAACACATTACCACCCTCTGGAACACATGACCACCCTATAGAACACATTACCATTTCTGGAACACATTACCACCCTCTGGAACACATTACCATCTCCTGGAACACATGACCATCTTCTGGAACACATTACCATCTCCTGGAACACATTACCATCTTCTGGAACACATTACCACCCTCTAGAACACATTACCACCTTCTGGAACACATTACCACCCTCTGGAACACATTACCATCCTCTGGAACACATTACCATCTCCTGGAACACATGACCATCTTCTGAAACACATTACCATCTTCTGGAACACATTACCATACTCTGGAACACATTACCATCTCCTGGAACACATGACCATCTTCTGGAACACATTACCATCTCCTGGAACACATTACCATCTTCTGGAACACATTACCATCTTCTGGAACACATTACCACCCTCTAGAACACATTACCACCTTCTGGAACACATTACCACCCTCTGGAACACATTACCATCCTCTGGAACACATTACCATCTCCTGGAACACATGACCATCTTCTGAAACACATTACCATCTTCTGGAACACATTATCACCCTCTGGAACCATTACCATCTTCTGGAACACATTATCACCCTCTGGAACACATTACCATCATCTGGAACACATTACCACCCTCTGGAACACATTACCATCTCCTGGAACACATTACCACCCTCTGGAACACACTTCTGGAACACATTACCACCCTTTGGAACACATGACCATCTCCTGGAACACATTATCACCCTCTGGAACCATTACCATCTTCTGGAACACATTACCATCTTCTGGAACACATTACCACCCTCTGGAACACATTACCAACTTCTGGAACACATTATCACCCTCTGGAACCATTATTATCTTCTGGAACACATTACCACCCTCTGGAACACATTACCAACTTTTGGAACACATTATCACCCTGTGGAACCATTACCATCTTCTGGAATACATTACCATCCTCTGGAACACATGACCATCTCCTGGAACACATTATCACCCTCTGGAACCATTACCATCTTCTGGAACACATTACCACCCTCTGGAACACATTACCATCCTCTGGAACACATTACCACCCTCTAGAACACATTACCACCTTCTGGAACACATTACCACCCTCTGGAACACATTACCACCCTCTAGAAAACATTACCACCCTCTGGAACACATTACCATCTTCTGGAACACATTACCACCCTCTGGAACACATTACCATCTTCTGGAACACATTACCATCTTCTGGAACACATTACCACCCTCTGGAACACATTACCACCCTCTAGAAAACATTACCACCCTCTGGAACACAATACCACCCTCTGGAACACATTACCATCTTCTGGAACACATTACCATCTTCTGGAACACATTACCACCCTTTGGAACACATTACCACCCTATAGAACACATTACCATCTTCTGGAACACATTACCACCCTCTGGAACACATTACCATCTCCTGGAACACATGACCATCTTCTGGAACACATTACCATCTCCTGGAACACATTACCATCTTCTGGAACACATTACCACCCTCTAGAACACATTACCACCTTCTGGAACACATTACCACCCTCTGGAACACATTACCATCCTCTGGAACACATTACCATCTCCTGGAACACATGACCATCTTCTGAAACACATTACCATCTTCTGGAACACATTACCATACTCTGGAACACATTACCATCTCCTGGAACACATTACCATCTCCTGGAACACATGACCATCTCCTGGAACACATTACCATCTTCTGGAACACATTACCATCTTCTGGAACACATTACCACCCTCTAGAACACATTACCACCTTCTGGAACACATTACCACCCTCTGGAACACATTACCATCCTCTGGAACACATTACCATCTCCTGGAACACATGACCATCTTCTGAAACACATTACCATCTTCTGGAACACATTATCACCCTCTGGAACCATTACCATCTTCTGGAACACATTATCACCCTCTGGAACACATTACCATCATCTGGAACACATTACCACCCTCTGGAACACATTACCATCTCCTGGAACACATTACCACCCTCTGGAACACACTTCTGGAACACATTACCACCCTTTGGAACACATGACCATCTCCTGGAACACATTATCACCCTCTGGAACCATTACCATCTTCTGGAACACATTACCATCTTCTGGAACACATTACCACCCTCTGGAACACATTACCAACTTCTGGAACACATTATCACCCTCTGGAACCATTATTATCTTCTGGAACACATTACCACCCTCTGGAACACATTACCACCCTCTAGAAAACATTACCACCCTCTGGAACACAATACCACCATCTGGAACACATTACCATCTTCTGGAACACATTACCATCTTCTGGAACACATTACCACCCTTTGGAACACATTACCACCCTATAGAACACATTACCATCTTCTGGAACACATTACCACCCTCTGGAACACATTACCATCTCCTGGAACACATGACCATCTTCTGGAACACATTACCATCTCCTGGAACACATTACCATCTTCTGGAACACATTACCACCCTCTAGAACACATTACCACCTTCTGGAACACATTACCACCCTCTGGAACACATTACCATCCTCTGGAACACATTACCATCTCCTGGAACACATGACCATCTTCTGAAACACATTACCATCTTCTGGAACACATTACCATACTCTGGAACACATTACCATCTCCTGGAACACATTACCATCTCCTGGAACACATGACCATCTCCTGGAACACATTACCATCTTCTGGAACACATTACCATCTTCTGGAACACATTACCACCCTCTAGAACACATTACCACCTTCTGGAACACATTACCACCCTCTGGAACACATTACCATCCTCTGGAACACATTACCATCTCCTGGAACACATGACCATCTTCTGAAACACATTACCATCTTCTGGAACACATTATCACCCTCTGGAACCATTACCATCTTCTGGAACACATTATCACCCTCTGGAACACATTACCATCATCTGGAACACATTACCACCCTCTGGAACACATTACCATCTCCTGGAACACATTACCACCCTCTGGAACACACTTCTGGAACACATTACCACCCTTTGGAACACATGACCATCTCCTGGAACACATTATCACCCTCTGGAACCATTACCATCTTCTGGAACACATTACCATCTTCTGGAACACATTACCACCCTCTGGAACACATTACCAACTTCTGGAACACATTATCACCCTCTGGAACCATTATTATCTTCTGGAACACATTACCACCCTCTGGAACACATTACCACCTTCTGGAACCATTACCATATTCTGGAACACATTACCATCTTCTGGAATACATTACCACCCTCTGGAACACATTACCATCTTCTGAAACACATTACCACCCTCTGGAACACATTACCATCTTCTAGAACACATTACCACCCTCTGGAACACATTACCATCTTCTGGAACACATTATCACCCTCTGGAACACATTACCACCCTCTGGAACACATGACCATCTCCTGGAACAAATTATCACCCTCTGGAACACATTACCATCTTCTGGAACACATTACCACCCTCTGGAACACATGACCATCTTCTGGAACACATTACCACCCTCTGGAACACATTACCATCTTTTGGAACACATTACCACCCTCTGGAACACATGACCATCTCCTGGAACACATTACCACCCTCTGGAACCATTACCATATTCTGGAACACATTACCATACTCTGGAACACATTACCATCTCCTGGAACACATTACCACCCTCTGGAACCATTACCATATTCTGGAACACATTACCATACTCTGGAACACATTACCACCCTATGGAACACATTACCATCCTCTGGAACACATGACCATCTCCTGGAACACATTACCACCCTCTGGAACCATTACCATATTCTGGAACACATTACCATACTCTGGAACACATTACCACCCTCTGGAACACATTACCATCCTCTGGAACACATTACTATCTCCTGGAACACATGACCATCTTCTGAAACACATTACCATCTTCTGGAACACATTACCATACTCTGGAACACATTACCATCTCCTGGAACACATTACCATCTCCTGGAACACATGACCATCTCCTGGAACACATTACCATCTTCTGGAACACATTACCATCTTCTGGAACACATTACCACCATCTAGAACACATTACCACCTTCTGGAACACATTACCACCCTCTGGAACACATTACCATCCTCTGGAACACATTACCATCTCCTGGAACACATGACCATCTTCTGAAACACATTACCATCTTCTGGAACACATTATCACCCTCTGGAACCATAACCATCTTCTGGAACACATTATCACCCTCTGGAACACATTACCATCATCTGGAACACATTACCACCCTCTGGAACACATTACCATCTCCTGGAACACATTACCACCCTCTGGAACACACTTCTGGAACACATTACCACCCTTTGGAACACATGACCATCTCCTGGAACACATTATCACCCTCTGGAACCATTACCATCTTCTGGAACACATTACCATCTTCTGGAACACATTACCACCCTCTGGAACACATTACCAACTTCTGGAACACATTATCACCCTCTGGAACCATTATTATCTTCTGGAACACATTACCACCCTCTGGAACACATTACCACCTTCTGGAACCATTACCATATTCTGGAACACATTACCATCTTCTGGAATACATTACCACCCTCTGGAACACATTACCATCTTCTGGAACACATTACCACCCTCTGGAACACATTATCATCTTCTGGAACACAATACCACCCTCTGGAACACAAGAACATCTCCTGGAACACATTATCACCCTCTGGAACCATTACCATATTCTGGAACACATTACCATCTTCTGGAATCCATTACCACCCTCTGGAACACATTACCATCTTCTGAAACACATTACCACCCTCTGGAACACATTACCATCTTCTAGAACACATTACCACCCTCTGGAACACATTACCATCTTCTGGAACACATTATCACCCTCTGGAACACATTACCACCCTCTGGAACACATGACCATCTCCTGGAACAAATTATCACCCTCTGGAACACATTACCATCTTCTGGAACACATTACCACCCTCTGGAACACATGACCATCTTCTGGAACACATTACCACCTTCTGGAACACATTACCATCTTTTGGAACACATTACCACCCTCTGGAACACATGACCATCTCCTGGAACACATTACCACCCTCTGGAACCATTACCATATTCTGGAACACATTACCATCTTCTGGAATACATTACCACCCTCTGGAACACATTACCATCTTCTGAAACACATTACCACCCTCTGGAACACATTACCATCTTCTAGAACACATTACCACCCTCTGGAACACATTACCATCTTCTGGAACACATTATCACCCTCTGGAACACATTACCACCCTCTGGAACACATGACCATCTCCTGGAACACATTATCACCCTCTGGAACACATTACCATATTCTGGAACACATTACCACCCTCTGGAACCATTACCATCTTCTGGAAAACATTACCATCTTCTGGAACACATTACCATCTTCTGGAACGCATTATCACCCTCTGGAACACATTACCATCTTCTGGAACGCATTATCACCCTCTGGAACACATTACCATATTTTGGAACACATTACCACCCTCTGGAACCATTACCATCTTCTGGAACACATTACCATCTCCTGGAACACATGACCATCTTCTGGAACACATTACCATCTCCTGGAACACATTACCATCTTCTGGAACACATTACCATCTTCTGGAACAAATTACCACCCTCTAGAACACATTACCACCTTCTGGAACACATTACCACCCTCTGGAACACATTACCATCCTCTGGAACACATTACCATATCCTGGAACACATGACCATCTTCTGGAACACATTACCACCCTCTAGAACACATTACCACCTTCTAGAACACATTAACATCTTCTGGAACACATTATCACCCTCTGGAACACATTACCATCTCCTGGAACACATGACCATCTTCTGAAACACATTACCATCTTCTGGAACACATTATCACCCTCTGGAACCATTACCATCTTCTGGAACACAATATCACCCTCTGGAACCATTACCATCTTCTGGAACACATTACCACCCTCTGGAACACATTACCATCTTCTGGAACACATGATCACCCTCTGGAACACATTACCACCCTCTGGAACACATTACCATCTTCTGGAACACATTATCACCCTCTGGAACACATTACCATCTTCTGGAACACATTACCACCCTCTGGAACACATTAGCATCTCCTGGAACACATTAACACCCTCTGGAACACATTACCATCTTCTGAAACACATTACCACCCTCTGGAACACATTACCATCTTCTAGAACACATTACCACCCTCTGGAACACATTACCATCTTCTGGAACACATTATCACCCTCTGGAACACATTACCACCCTCTGGAACACATTACCATCTTCTGGAACACATTATCACCCTCTGGAACACATTACCACCCTCTGGAACACATTACCACCCTCTGGAACCATTACCATCTTCTGGAACACATTACCATCTTCTGGAACACATTACCATCTTCTGGAACGCATTATCACCCTCTGGAACACATTACCATATTTTGGAACACATTACCACCCTCTGGAACCATTACCATCTTCTGGAACACATTACCATCTCCTGGAACACATGACCATCTTCTGGAACACATTACCATCTCCTGGAACACATTGCCACCCTCTAGAACACATTACCACCTTCTGGAACACATTACCACCCTCTGGAACACATTACAATCCTCTGGAACACATTACCACCCTCTGGAACACATTAGCATCTCCTGGAACACATTAACACCCTCTGGAACACATTACCATCTTCTGAAACACATTACCACCCTCTGGAACACATTACCATCTTCTAGAACACATTACCACCCTCTGGAACACATTACCATCTTCTGGAACACATTATCACCCTCTGGAACACATTACCACCCTCTGGAACACATGACCATCTCCTGGAACACATTATCACCCTCTGGAACACATTACCATATTCTGGAACACATTACCACCCTCTGGAACCATTACCATCTTCTGGAACACATTACCATCTTCTGGAACACATTACCATCTTCTGGAACGCATTATCACCCTCTGGAACACATTACCATATTTTGGAACACATTACCACCCTCTGGAACCATTACCATCTTCTGGAACACATTACCATCTCCTGGAACACATGACCATCTTCTGGAACACATTACCATCTCCTGGAACACATTACCATCTTCTGGAACACATTACCATCTTCTGGAACACATTACCACCCTCTAGAACACATTACCACCTTCTGGAACACATTACCACCCTCTGGAACACATTACAATCCTCTGGAACACATTACCATATCCTGGAACACATGACCATCTTCTGGAACACATTACCACCCTCTAGAACACATTACCACCTTCTAGAACACATTACCATCTTCTGGAACACATTATCACCCTCTGGAACACATTACCATACTCTGGAACACATTACCATCTTCTGGAACACATTACCATCTCCTGGAACACTTTACCATCTCCTGGAACACATGACCATCTTCTGGAACACATTACCATCTCCTGGAACACATTACCATCTTCTGGAACACATTACCACCCTCTAGAACACATTACCACCTTCTGGAACACATTACCACCCTCTGGAACACATGACCATCCTCTGGAACACATGGCCATCTCCTGGAACACATGACCATCTTCTGAAACACATTACCATCTTCTGGAACACATTATCACCCTCTGGAACCATTACCATCTTCTGGAACACAATATCACCCTCTGGAACCATTACCATCTTCTGGAACACATTACCACCCTCTGGAAAACATTACCATCTTCTGGAACACATGATCACCCTCTGGAACACATTACCACCCTCTGGAACACATTACCATCTTCTGGAACACATTATCACCCTCTGGAACACATAACCATCTTCTGGAACACATTACCACCCTCTGGAACACATTAGCATCTCCTGGAACACATTAACACCCGCTGGAACACATTACCATCTCCTGGAACACATTACCACCCTCTGGAACACATTACCATCTTCTGGAACACATTATCACCCTCTGGAACACATTACCCTCTTCTGGAACACATTACCACCCTCTGGAACACATTACCACCCTCTGGAACACATTACCATCTCCTGGAACACATTACCACCCTCTGGAACACACTTCTGGAACACATTACCACCCTTTGGAACACATGACCATCTCCTGGAACACATTATCACCCTCTGGAACCATTACCATCTTCTGGAACACATTACCATCTTCTGGAACACATTACCACCCTCTGGAACACATTACCAACTTCTGGAACACATTATCACCCTCTGGAACCATTACCATCTTCTGGAACACATTACCACCCTCTGGAACACATTACCAACTTTTGGAACACATTATCACCCTCTGGAACCATTACCATCTTCTGGAATACATTTCCATCCTCTGGAACACATGACCATCTCCTGGAACACATTATCACCCTCTGGAACCATTACCATCTTCTGGAACACATTTCCATATTCTGGAACACATTACTACCTTCTGGAACACATGACCATCTTCTGGAACACATTACCACCCTCTGGAACACATTACCATCTTCTGAAACACATTACCACCCTCTGGAACACATTACTATCTTCTGGAACACATGACCATCTCCTGGAACACATTACCACCTTCTGGAACCATTACCATATTCTGGAACACATTACCATCTTCTGGAACACATTACCATCTTCTGGAATACATTACCACCCTCTGGAACACATTACCATCTTCTGGAACACATTACCACCCTCTGGAACACATTACCATCTTCTGGAACACAATACCACCCTCTGGAACACATGACCATCTCCTGGAACACATTATCACCCTCTGGAACCATTACCATCTTCTGGAACACACTACCACCCTCTGGAACACATGACCATCTTCTGGAACACATTACCACCCTCTGGAACACATTAGCATCTCCTGGAACACATTAACACCCTCTGGAACACATTACCATCTCCTGGAACACATTACCACCCTCTGGAACACATTACCATCTTCTGGAACACATTATCACCCTCTGGAACACATTACCCTCTTCTGGAACACATTACCACCCTCTGGAACACATTACCATCTCCTGGAACACATTACCACCCTCTGGAACACACTTCTGGAACACATTACCACCCTTTGGAACACATGACCATCTCCTGGAACACATTATCACCCTCTGGAACCATTACCATCTTCTGGAACACATTACCATCTTCTGGAACACATTACCACCCTCTGGAACACATTACCAACTTCTGGAACACATTATCACCCTCTGGAACCATTACCATCTTCTGGAACACATTACCACCCTCTGGAACACATTACCAACTTTTGGAACACATTATCACCCTCTGGAACCATTACCATCTTCTGGAATACATTACCATCCTCTGGAACACATGACCATCTCCTGGAACACATTATCACCCTCTGGAACCATTACCATCTTCTGGAACACATTTCCATATTCTGGAACACATTACTACCTTCTGGAACACATGACCATCTTCTGGAACACATTACCACCCTCTGGAACACATTACCATCTTCTGAAACACATTACCACCCTCTGGAACACATTACCATCTTCTGGAACACATGACCATCTCCTGGAACACATTATCACCCTCTGGAACCATTACCATCTTCTGGAACACACTACCACCCTCTGGAACACATGACCATCTTCTGGAACACATTACCACCCTCTGGAACACATTACCATCTTCTGGAACACATTACCACCCTCTGGAACACATGACCATCTCCTGGAACACATTACCACCCTCTGGAACCAATACCATATTCTGGAACACATTACCATCTTCTGGAATACATTACCACCCTCTGGAACACATTACCATCTTCTGGAACACATTACCACCCTCTGGAACACATTAGCATCTCCTGGAACACATTAACACCCTCTGGAACACATTACCATCTTCTGGAACACATTACCACCCTCTGGAACACATTACCACCCTCTGGAACACATTAGCATCTCCTGGAACACATTAACACCCTCTGGAACACATTACCATCTCCTGGAACACATTACCACCCTCTGGAACACATTACCATCTTCTGGAACACATTATCACCCTCTGGAACACATTACCCTCTTCTGGAACACATTACCACCCTCTGGAACACATTACCACCCTCTGGAACACATTACCATCTCCTGGAACACATTACCACCCTCTGGAACACACTTCTGGAACACATTACCACCCTTTGGAACACATGACCATCTCCTGGAACACATTATCACCCTCTGGAACCATTACCATCTTCTGGAATACATTACCATCTTCTGGAACACATGACCATCTCCTGGAACACATTATCACCCTCTGGAACCATTACCATCTTCTGGAACACATTACCATATTCTGGAACACATTACTACCTTCTGGAACACATGACCATCTTCTGGAACACATTACCACCCTCTGGAACACATTACCATCTTCTGAAACACATTACCACCCTCTGGAACACAATACCATCTTCTGGAACACATGACCATCTCCTGGAACACATTACCACCTTCTGGAACCATTACCATATTCTGGAACCATTACCATATTCTGGAACACATTACCAATCATCTGGAATACATTACCACCCTCTGGAACACATTACCATCTTCTGAAACACATTACCACCCTCTGGAACACATTACCATCTTCTAGAACACATTACCACCCTCTGGAACACATGACCATCTCCTGGAACACATTATCACCCTCTGGAACACATTACCATATTCTGGAACACATTACCACCCTCTGGAACCATTACCATCTTCTGGAACACATTACCATCTTCTGGAACACATTACCATCTTCTGGAACACATTATCACCCTCTGGAACACATTACCATATTTTGGAACACATTACCACCCTCTGGAACCATTACCATCTTCTGGAACACATTACCATCTCCTGGAACACATGACCATCTTCTGGAACACATTACCATCTCCTGGAACACATTACCATCTTCTGGAACACATTACCATCCTCTGGAACACATTACCATCTCCTGGAACACATGACCATCTTCTGGAACACATTACCACCCTCTAGAACACATTACCACCTTCTAGAACACATTACCATCTTCTGGAACACATTATCACCCTCTGGAACACATTACCATACTCTGGAACACATTACCATCTCCTGGAACACATTACCATCTCCTGGAACACATGACCATCTTCTGGAACACATTACCATCTTCTGGAACACATTACCACCCTCTGGAACACATTACCAACTTCTGGAACACATTATCACCCTCTGGAACCATTACCATCTTCTGGAACACATTACCACCCTCTGGAACACATTACCAACTTTTGGAACACATTATCACCCTCTGGAACCATTACCATCTTCTGGAATACATTACCATCCTCTGGAACACATGACCATCTCCTGGAACACATTATCACCCTCTGGAACCATTACCATCTTCTGGAACACATTTCCATATTCTGGAACACATTACTACCTTCTGGAACACATGACCATCTTCTGGAACACATTACCACCCTCTGGAACACATTACCATCTTCTGAAACACATTACCACCCTCTGGAACACATTACCATCTTCTGGAACACATGACCATCTCCTGGAACACATTATCACCCTCTGGAACCATTACCATCTTCTGGAACACACTACCACCCTCTGGAACACATGACCATCTTCTGGAACACATTACCACCCTCTGGAACACATTACCATCTTCTGGAACACATTACCACCCTCTGGAACACATGACCATCTCCTGGAACACATTACCACCCTCTGGAACCATTACCATATTCTGGAACACATTACCATCTTCTGGAATACATTACCACCCTCTGGAACACATTACCATCTTCTGGAACACATTACCACCCTCTGGAACACATTAGCATCTCCTGGAACACATTAACACCCTCTGGAACACATTACCATCTTCTGGAACACATTACCACCCTCTGGAACACATTACCACCCTCTGGAACACATTAGCATCTCCTGGAACACATTAACACCCTCTGGAACACATTACCATCTCCTGGAACACATTACCACCCTCTGGAACACATTACCATCTTCTGGAACACATTATCACCCTCTGGAACACATTACCCTCTTCTGGAACACATTACCACCCTCTGGAACACATTACCACCCTCTGGAACACATTACCATCTCCTGGAACACATTACCACCCTCTGGAACACACTTCTGGAACACATTACCACCCTTTGGAACACATGACCATCTCCTGGAACACATTATCACCCTCTGGAACCATTACCATCTTCTGGAATACATTACCATCTTCTGGAACACATGACCATCTCCTGGAACACATTATCACCCTCTGGAACCATTACCATCTTCTGGAACACATTACCATATTCTGGAACACATTACTACCTTCTGGAACACATGACCATCTTCTGGAACACATTACCACCCTCTGGAACACATTACCATCTTCTGAAACACATTACCACCCTCTGGAACACAATACCATCTTCTGGAACACATGACCATCTCCTGGAACACATTACCACCTTCTGGAACCATTACCATATTCTGGAACCATTACCATATTCTGGAACACATTACCATCTTCTGGAATACATTACCACCCTCTGGAACACATTACCATCTTCTGAAACACATTACCACCCTCTGGAACACATTACCATCTTCTAGAACACATTACCACCCTCTGGAACACATGACCATCTCCTGGAACACATTATCACCCTCTGGAACACATTACCATATTCTGGAACACATTACCACCCTCTGGAACCATTACCATCTTCTGGAACACATTACCATCTTCTGGAACACATTACCATCTTCTGGAACACATTATCACCCTCTGGAACACATTACCATATTTTGGAACACATTACCACCCTCTGGAACCATTACCATCTTCTGGAACACATTACCATCTCCTGGAACACATGACCATCTTCTGGAACACATTACCATCTCCTGGAACACATTACCATCTTCTGGAACACATTACCATCCTCTGGAACACATTACCATCTCCTGGAACACATGACCATCTTCTGGAACACATTACCACCCTCTAGAACACATTACCACCTTCTAGAACACATTACCATCTTCTGGAAAACATTATCACCCTCTGGAACACATTACCATACTCTGGAACACATTACCATCTCCTGGAACACATTACCATCTCCTGGAACACATGACCATCTTCTGGAACACATTACCATCTCCTGGAACACATTACCATCTTCTGGAACACATTACCACCCTCTAGAACACATTACCACCTTCTGGAACACATTACCATCTCCTGGAACACATTACCACCATCTGGAACACATTACCATCTTCTGGAACACATTATCACCCTCTGGAACACATTACCCTCTTCTGGAACACATTACCACCCTCTGGAACACATTACCACCCTCTGGAACACATTACCATCTCCTGGAACACATAACCACCCTCTGGAACACACTTCTGGAACACATTACCACCCTTTGGAACACATGACCATCTCCTGGAACACATTATAACCCTCTGGAACCATTACCATCTTCTGGAACACATTACCATCTTCTGGAACACATTACCACCCTCTGGAACACATTACCAACTTCTGGAACACATTATCACCCTCTGGAACCATTACCATCTTCTGGAACACATTACCACCCTGTGGAACACATTACCAACTTTTGGAACACATTATCACCCTCTGGAACCATTACCATCTTCTGGAATACATTACCATCCTCTGGAACACATGACCATCTCCTGGAACACATTATCACCCTCTGGAACCATTACCATCTTCTGGAACACATTACCATATTCTGGAACACATTACCATCTTCTGGAACACATTACCATCTTCTGGAATACATTACCACCCTCTGGAACACATTACCATCTTCTGGAACACATTACCACCCTCTGGAACACATTACCATCTTCTGGAACACAATACCACCCTCTGGAACACATGACCATCTTCTGGAACACATTACCATCTCCTGG
Source organism: Cyclopterus lumpus (assembly GCF_009769545.1). Classification (NCBI taxonomy): domain Eukaryota; kingdom Metazoa; phylum Chordata; class Actinopteri; order Perciformes; family Cyclopteridae; genus Cyclopterus; species Cyclopterus lumpus. The sequence goes on along the minus strand of NC_046982.1, from coordinate 1,575,147 downwards.
AACACATTACCATCTTCTGGAACACATTACCACCCTCTAGAACACATTACCACCTTCTGGAACACATTACCATCTCCTGGAACACATTACCACCATCTGGAACACATTACCATCTTCTGGAACACATTATCACCCTCTGGAACACATTACCCTCTTCTGGAACACATTACAACCCTCTGGAACACATTACCACCCTCTGGAACACATTACCATCTCCTGGAACACATTACCACCCTCTGGAACACACTTCTGGAACACATTACCACCCTTTGGAACACATGACCATCTCCTGGAACACATTATAACCCTCTGGAACCATTACCATCTTCTGGAACACATTACCATCTTCTGGAACACATTACCACCCTCTGGAACACATTACCAACTTCTGGAACACATTATCACCCTCTGGAACCATTACCATCTTCTGGAACACATTACCACCCTGTGGAACACATTACCAACTTTTGGAACACATTATCACCCTCTGGAACCATTACCATCTTCTGGAATACATTACCATCCTCTGGAACACATGACCATCTCCTGGAACACATTATCACCCTCTGGAACCATTACCATCTTCTGGAACACATTACCATATTCTGGAACACATTACCATCTTCTGGAACACATTACCATCTTCTGGAATACATTACCACCCTCTGGAACACATTACCATCTTCTGGAACACATTACCACCCTCTGGAACACATTACCATCTTCTGGAACACAATACCACCCTCTGGAACACATGACCATCTCCTGGAACACATTATCACCCTCTGGAACCATTACCATCTTCTGGAACACACTACCACCCTCTGGAACACATGACTATCTTCTGGAACACATTACCACCCTCTGGAACACATTACCATCTTCTGGAACACATTACCACCCTCTGGAACACATGACCATCTCCTGGAACACATTACCACCCTCTGGAACCATTACCATATTCTGGAACACATTACCATCTTCTGGAATACATTACCACCCTCTGGAACACATTACCATCTTCTGGAACACATTACCACCCTCTGGAACACATTAGCATCTCCTGGAACACATTAACACCCTCTGGAACACATTACCATCTTCTGGAACACATTACCACCCTCTAGAACACATTACCACCTTCTAGAACACATTACCATCTTCTGGAACACATTATCACCCTCTGGAACACATTACCATACTCTGGAACACATTGCCATCTCCTGGAACACATTACCATCTCCTGGAACACATGACCATCTTCTGGAACACATTACCATCTCCTGGAACACATTACCATCTTCTGGAACACATTACCACCCTCTAGAACACATTACCACCTTCTGGAACACATTATCACCCTCTGGAACACATTACCATCTCCTGGAACACATTACCATCTCCTGGAACACATTACCACCATCTGGAACACATTACCATCTTCTGGAACACATTATCACCCTCTGGAACACATTACCCTCTTCTGGAACACATTACCACCCTCTGGAACACATTACCACCCTCTGGAACACATTACCATCTCCTGGAACACATTACCACCCTCTGGAACACACTTCTGGAACACATTACCACCCTTTGGAACACATGACCATCTCCTGGAACACATTATAACCCTCTGGAACCATTACCATCTTCTGGAACACATTACCATCTTCTGGAACACATTACCACCCTCTGGAACACATTACCAACTTCTGGAACACATTATCACCCTCTGGAACCATTACCATCTTCTGGAACACATTACCACCCTGTGGAACACATTACCAACTTTTGGAACACATTATCACCCTTTGGAACCATTACCATCTTCTGGAATACATTACCATCCTCTGGAACACATGACCATCTCCTGGAACACATTATCACCCTCTGGAACCATTACCATCTTCTGGAACACATTACCATATTCTGGAACACATTACCATCTTCTGGAACACATTACCATCTTCTGGAATACATTACCACCCTCTGGAACACATTACGATCTTCTGAAACACATTACAACCCTCTGGAACACATTACCATCTTCTGGAACACATGACCATCTCCTGGAACACATTACCACCTTCTGGAACCATTACCATATTCTGGAACACATTACCATCTTCTGGAACACATTACCATCTTCTGGAATACATTACCACCCTCTGGAACACATTACCATCTTCTGGAACACATTACCACCCTCTGGAACACATTACCATGTTCTGGAACACAATACCACCCTCTGGAACACATGACCATCTCCTGGAACACATTATCACCCTCTGGAACCATTACCATCTTCTGGAACACATTACCATCCTCTGGAACACATGACCATCTTCTGGAACACATTACCACCCTCTGGAACACATTACCATCTTCTGAAACACATTACCACCCTCTGGAACACATGACCATCTTCTGAAACACTTTACCACCCTCTGGAACACAATACCATCTTCTGGAACACATGACCATCTCCTGGAACACATTACCACCTTCTGGAACCATTACCATATTCTGGAACCATTACCATATTCTGGAACACATTACCATCTTCTGGAATACATTACCACCCTCTGGAACACATTACCATCTTCTGAAACACATTACCACCCTCTGGAACACATTACCATCTTCTAGAACACATTACCACCCTCTGGAACACATTACCATCTTCTGGAACACATTATCACCCTCTGGAACACATTACCACCCTCTGGAACACATGACCATCTCCTGGAACACATTATCACCCTCTGGAACACATTACCATATTCTGGAACACATTACCACCCTCTGGAACCATTACCATCTTCTGGAACACATTACCATCTTCTGGAACACATTACCATCTTCTGGAACACATTATCACCCTCTGGAACACATTACCATATTTTGGAACACATTACCACCCTCTGGAACCATTACCATCTTCTGGAACACATTACCATCTCCTGGAACACATGACCATCTTCTGGAACACATTACCATCTCCTGGAACACATTACCATCTTCTGGAACACATTACCATCCTCTGGAACACATTACCATCTCCTGGAACACATGACCATCTTCTGGAACACATTACCACCCTCTAGAACACATTACCACCTTCTAGAACACATTACCATCTTCTGGAACACATTATCACCCTCTGGAACACATTACCATACTATGGAACACATTACCATCTCCTGGAACACATTACCATCTCCTGGAACACATGACCATCTTCTGGAACACATTACCATCTCCTGGAACACATTACCATCTTCTGGAACACATTACCACCCTCTAGAACACATTACCACCTTCTGGAACACATTACCATCTCCTGGAACACATTACCACCATCTGGAACACATTACCATCTTCTGGAACACATTATCACCCTCTGGAACACATTACCCTCTTCTGGAACACATTACCACCCTCTGGAACACATTACCACCCTCTGGAACACATTACCATCTCCTGGAACACATTACCACCCTCTGGAACACACTTCTGGAACACATTACCACCCTTTGGAACACATGACCATCTCCTGGAACACATTATAACCCTCTGGAACCATTACCATCTTCTGGAACACATTACCATCTTCTGGAACACATTACCACCCTCTGGAACACCTTACCAACTTCTGGAACACATTATCACCCTCTGGAACCATTACCATCTTCTGGAACACATTACCACCCTGTGGAACACATTACCAACTTTTGGAACACATTATCACCCTCTGGAACCATTACCATCTTCTGGAATACATTACCATCCTCTGGAACACATGACCATCTCCTGGAACACATTATCACCCTCTGGAACCATTACCATCTTCTGGAACACATTACCATATTCTGGAACACATTACCATCTTCTGGAACACATTACCATCTTCTGGAATACATTACCACCCTCTGGAACACATTACCATCTTCTGGAACACATTACCACCCTCTGGAACACATTACCATCTTCTGGAACACAATACCACCCTCTGGAACACATGACCATCTCCTGGAACACATTATCACCCTCTGGAACCATTACCATCTTCTGGAACACACTACCACCCTCTGGAACACATGACTATCTTCTGGAACACATTACCACCCTCTGGAACACATTACCATCTTCTGGAACACATTACCACCCTCTGGAACACATGACCATCTCCTGGAACACATTACAACCCTCTGGAACCATTACCATATTCTGGAACACATTACCATCTTCTGGAATACATTACCACCCTCTGGAACACATTACCATCTTCTGGAACACATTACCACCCTCTGGAACACATTAGCATCTCCTGGAACACATTAAGACCCTCTGGAACACATTACCATCTTCTGGAACACATTACCACCCTCTAGAACACATTACCACCTTCTAGAACACATTACCATCTTCTGGAACACATTATCACCCTCTGGAACACATTACCATACTCTGGAACACATTACCATCTCCTGGAACACATTACCATCTCCTGGAACACATGACCATCTTCTGGAACACATTACCATCTTCTGGAACACATTACCACCCTCTAGAACACATTACCACCTTCTGGAACACATTACCATCTCCTGGAACACATTACCACCATCTGGAACACATTACCATCTTCTGGAACACATTATCACCCTCTGGAACACATTACCCTCTTCTGGAACACATTACCACCCTCTGGAACACATTACCACCCTCTGGAACACATTACCATCTCCTGGAACACATTACCACCCTCTGGAACACACTTCTGGAACACATTACCACCCTTTGGAACACATGACCATCTCCTGGAACACATTATAACCCTCTGGAACCATTACCATCTTCTGGAACACATTACCATCTTCTGGAACACATTACCACCCTCTGGAACACATTACCAACTTCTGGAACACATTATCACCCTCTGGAACCATTACCATCTTCTGGAACACATTACCACCCTGTGGAACACATTACCAACTTTTGGAACACATTATCACCCTCTGGAACCATTACCATCTTCTGGAATACATTACCATCCTCTGGAACACATGACCATCTCCTGGAACACATTATCACCCTCTGGAACCATTACCATCTTCTGGAACACATTACCATATTCTGGAACACATTACCATCTTCTGGAACACATTACCATCTTCTGGAATACATTACCACCCTCTGGAACACATTACCATCTTCTGAAACACATTACAACCCTCTGGAACACATTACCATCTTCTGGAACACATGACCATCTCCTTGAACACATTACCACCTTCTGGAACCATTACCATATTCTGGAACACATTACCATCTTCTGGAACACATTACCATCTTCTGGAATACATTACCACCCTCTGGAACACATTACCATCTTCTGGAACACATTACCACCCTCTGGAACACATTACCATCTTCTGGAACACAATACCACCCTCTGGAACACATGACCATCTCCTGGAACACATTATCACCCTCTGGAACCATTACCATCTTCTGGAACACATTACCATCCTCTGGAACACATGACCATCTTCTGGAACACATTACCACCCTCTGGAACACATTACCATCTTCTGGAACACATTACCACCCTCTGGAACACATGACCATCTCCTGGAACACATTACCACCCTCTGGAACACATTACCATCTTCTGGAACACATTACCACCCTCTGGAACACATGACCATCTCCTGGAACACATTACCACCCTCTGGAACCATTACCATATTCTGGAACACATTACCATCTTCTGGAATACATTACCACCCTCTGGAACACATTACCATCTTCTGAAACACATTACCACCCTCTGGAACACATTACCATCTTCTAGAACACATTACCACCCTCTGGAACACATTACCATCTTCTGGAACACATTACCACCCTCTGGAACACATTAGCATCTCCTGGAACACATTAACACCCTCTGGAACACATTACCATCTTCTGGAACACATTACCACCCTCTGGAACAAATTACCACCCTCTGGAACACATAAGCATCTCCTGGAACACATTAACACCCTCTGGAACACATTACCATCTCCTGGAACACATTACCACCCTCTGGAACACATTACCATCTTCTGGAACACATTATCACCCTCTGGAACTCATTACCCTCTTCTGGAACACATTACCACCCTCTGGAACACATTACCACCCTCTGGAACACATTACCATCTCCTGGAACACATTACCACCCTCTGGAACACACTTCTGGAACACATTACCACCCTCTGGAACACATTAGCATCTCCTGGAACACATTAACACCCTCTGGAACACATTACCATCTTCTGGAACACATTACCACCCTCTGGAACACATTACCACCCTCTGGAACACATTACCATCTTCTGGAACACATTACCACCCTCTGGAACACATTACCAACTTTTGGAACACATTATCACCCTCTGGAACCATTACCATCTTCTGGAACACATTATCACCCTCTGGAACCATTACCATCTTCTGGAACACATTACCATATTCTGGAACACATTACTACCTTCTGGAACACATGACCATCTTCTGGAACACATTACCACCCTCTGGAACACATTACCATCTTCTGAAACACATTACCACCCTCTGGAACACAATACCATCTTCTGGAACACATGACCATCTCCTGGAACACATTACCACCTTCTGGAACCAATACCATATTCTGGAACCATTACCATATTCTGGAACACATTACCATCTTCTGGAATACATTACCACCCTCTGGAACACATTACCATCTTCTGAAACACATTACCACCATCTGGAACATATTACCATCTTCTAGAACACATTACCACCCTCTGGAACACATTACCATCTTCTGGAACACATTATCACCCTCTGGAACACATTACCACCCTCTGGAACACATGAACATCTCCTGGAACACATTATCACCCTCTGGAACACATTACCATATTCTGGAACACATTACCACCCTCTGGAACCATTACCATCTTCTGAAACACATTACCATCTTCTGGAACACATTACCATCTTCTGGAACACATTATCACCCTCTGGAACACATTACCATATTTTGGAACACATTACCACCCTCTGGAACCATTACCATCTTCTGGAACACATTACCATCTCCTGGAACACATGACCATCTTCTGGAACACATTACCATCTCCTGGAACACATTACCATCTTCTGGAACACATTACCATCCTCTGGAACACATTACCATCTCCTGGAACACATGACCATCTTCTGGAACACATTACCACCCTCTAGAACACATTACCACCTTCTAGAACACATTACCATCTTCTGGAACACATTATCACCCTCTGGAACACATTACCATACTCTGGAACACATTACCATCTTCTGGAACACATTACCATCTCCTGGAACACATTACCATCTCCTGGAACACATGACCATCTTCTGGAACACATTACCATCTCCTGGAACACATTACCATCTCCTGGAACACATTATCACCCTCTGGAACCATTACCATCTTCTGGAACACATTACCATCTTCTGGAACACATTACCACCCTCTGGAACCATTACCATCTTCTGGAACACATTACCATCTCCTGGAACACATGACCATCTTCTGGAACACATTACCATCTCCTGGAACACATGACCATCTTCTGGAACACATTACCATCTCCTTGAACACATTACCATCTTCTGGAACACATTACCACCTTCTGGAACACATTACCACCCTCTGGAACACATTACCATCCTCTGGAACACATTACCATCTCCTGGAACACATGACCATCTTCTGAAACACATTACCAACTTCTGGAACACATTATCACCCTCTGGAACACATTACCATACTCTGGAACACATTACCATCTCCTGGAACACACTACCATCTCCTGGAACACATGACCATCTTCTGGAACACATTACCATCTTCTGGAACACATTACCACCCTCTGGAACACATGACCATCTTCTGGAACACATTACCATATTCTGGAACACATGACCATCTCCTGGAACACATTACCACCTTCTGGAACCATTACCATATTCTGGAACACATTACCATCTTCTGGAATACATTACCACCCTCTGGAACACATTACCATCTTCTGGAACACATTACCACCCTCTGGAACACATTACCATCTTCTGGAACACATTACCACCCTCTGGAACACATTACCATCTCCTGGAACCATTACCATCTTCTGGAACACATTACCATCTTCTGGAACACATTATCACCCTCTGGAACACATTACCATCTTCTGGAATACATTACCAACCTCTGGAACACATTACCATATTCTGGAACACATTACCACCCTCTGGAACCATAACCATCTTCTGGAACACATTACCACCATCTGGAACACATTACCATCTTCTGGAACACATTATCACCCTCTGGAACACATTACCATATTCTGGAACACATTATCACCCTCTGGAACCATTACCATCTTCTGGAACACATTACCATCTTCTGGAACCATTACCATCTTCTGGAACACATTATCAACCTCTGGAACCATTACCATCTTCTGGAACACATTACCATCTTCTGGAACCATTACCATCTTCTGGAACACATTGCCATCTTCTGGAACACATTATCACCCTCTGGAACACATTACCATATTCTGGAACACATTACCACCCTCTGGAACCATTACCATCTTCTGGAACACATTACCACCATCTGGAACACATTACCATCTTCTGGAACACATTATCACCCTCTGGAACACATTACCATATTCTGGAACACATTACCACCCTCTGGAACCATTACCATCTTCTGGAACACATTACCATCTTCTAGAACACATTATCACCCTCTGGAACCATTACCATCTTCTGGAACACATTACCATCTTCTAGAACACATTATCACCCTCTGGAACACATGACCATATTCTGGAACACATTACCACCCTCTGGAACACATGACCATATTCTGGAACACATTATCACCCTCTGGAACACATGACCATCTTCTGGAACACATTACCACCCTCTGGAACACATTACCATCTTCTGGAATACATTACCACCCTCTGGAACCATTATCACCCTCTGGAACACATTACCATATTCTGGAACACATTACCACCCTCTGGAACCATTACCATCTTCTGGAACACATTACCATCTTCTAGAACACATTATCACCCTCTGGAACCATTACCATCTTCTGGAACACATTACCATCTTCTAGAACACATTATCACCCTCTGGAACACATGACCATATTCTGGAACACATTACCACCCTCTGGAACACATGACCATATTCTGGAACACATTATCACCCTCTGGAACACATGACCATCTTCTGGAACACATTACCACCCTCTGGAACACATTACCATCTTCTGGAACACATTACCACCCTCTGGAACACATTACCATCTTCTGGAACACACTACCACCCTCTGGAACACATGACCATCTTCTGGAACACATTACCACCCTCTGGAACACATTACCATCTTCTGGAACACATTACCACCCTCTGGAACACATGACCATCTCCTGGAACACATTACCACCCTCTGGAACACATGACCATCTCCTGGAACACATTACCACCCTCTGGAACCATTACCATATTCTGGAACACATTATCAACCTCTGGAACCATTACCATCTTCTGGAACACATTACCATCTTCTGGAACCATTACCATCTTCTGGAACACATTGCCATCTTCTGGAACACATTATCACCCTCTGGAACACATTACCATATTCTGGAACACATTACCACCCTCTGGAACCATTACCATCTTCTGGAACACATTACCACCATCTGGAACACATTACCATCTTCTGGAACACATTATCACCCTCTGGAACACATTACCATATTCTGGAACACATTACCACCCTCTGGAACCATTACCATCTTCTGGAACACATTACCATCTTCTAGAACACATTATCACCCTCTGGAACCATTACCATCTTCTGGAACACATTACCATCTTCTAGAACACATTATCACCCTCTGGAACACATGACCATATTCTGGAACACATTACCACCCTCTGGAACACATGACCATATTCTGGAACACATTATCACCCTCTGGAACACATGACCATCTTCTGGAACACATTACCACCCTCTGGAACAAATTACCATCTTCTGGAATACATTACCACCCTCTGGAACCATTATCACCCTCTGGAACACATTACCATATTCTGGAACACATTACCATCTTCTGGAATACATTACCACCCTCTGGAACACATTACCATCTTCTAGAACACATTAACATCCTCTGGAACCATTACCATCTTCTGGAACACATTACCATCTTCTAGAACACATTATCACCCTCTGGAACACATGACCATATTCTGGAACACATTACCACCCTCTGGAACACATGACCATATTCTGGAACACATTATCACACTCTGGAACACATGACCATCTTCTGGAACACATTACCACCCTCTGGAACACATTACCATCTTCTGGAACACATTACCACCCTCTGGAACACATTACCATCTTCTGGAACACACTACCACCCTCTGGAACACATGACCATCTTCTGGAACACATTACCACCCTCTGGAACACATTACCATCTTCTGGAACACATTACCACACTCTGGAACACATGACCATCTCCTGGAACACATTACCACCCTCTGGAACACATGACCATCTCCTGGAACACATTACCACCCTCTGGAACCATTACCATATTCTGGAACACATTACCATCTTCTGGAATACATTACCACCCTCTGGAACACATTACCATCTTCTGAAACACATTACCACCCTCTGGAACACATTACCATCTTCTAGAACACATTACCACCCTCTGGAACACATTACCATCTTCTGGAACACATTACCACCCTCTGGAACACATTAGCATCTCCTGGAACACATTAACACCCTCTGGAACACATTACCATCTTCTGGAACACATTACCACCCTCTGGAACACATTACCACCCTCTGGAACACATTATCATCTCCTGGAACACATTAACACCCTCTGGAACACATTAACATCTCCTGGAACACATTACCACCCTCTGGAACACATTACCATCTTCTGGAACACATTATCACCCTCTGGAACACATTACCCTCTTCTGGAACACATTACCACCCTCTGGAACACATTACCACCCTCTGGAACACATTACCATCTCCTGGAACACATTACCACCCTCTGGAACACACTTCTGGAACACATTACCACCCTTTGGAACACATGACAATCTCCTGGAACACATTATCACCCTCTGGAACCATTACCATCTTCTGGAACACATTACCATCTTCTGGAACACATTACCACCCTCTGGAACACATTACCAACTTCTGGAACACATTATCACCCTCTGGAACCATTACCATCTTCTGGAACACATTACCACCCTCTGGAACACATTACCAACTTTTGGAACACATTATCACCCTCTGGAACAATTAACATCTTCTGGAATACATTACCATCCTCTGGAACACATGACCATCTCCTGGAACACATTATCACCCTCTGGAACCATTACCATCTTCTGGAACACATTACCATATTCTGGAACACATTACTACCTTCTGGAACACATGACCATCTTCTGGAACACATTACCACCCTCTGAAACACATTACCATCTTCTGAAACACATTACCACCCTCTGGAACACATTACCATCTTCTGGAACACATGACCATCTCCTGGAACACATTACCACCTTCTGGAACCATTACCATATTCTGGAACACATTACCATCTTCTGGAACACATTACCATCTTCTGGAATACATTACCACCCTCTGGAACACATTACCATCTTCTGGAACACATTACCACCCTCTGGAACACATTACCATCTTCTGGAACACACTACCACCCTCTGGAACACATGACCATCTTCTGGAACACATTACCACCCTCTGGAACACATTACCATCTTCTGGAACACAATACCACCCTCTGGAACACATGACCATCTCCTGGAACACATTACCACCCTCTGGAACCATTACCATATTCTGGAACACATTACCATCTTCTGGAATACATTACCACCCTCTGGAACACATTACCATCTTCTGAAACACATTACCACCCTCTGGAACACATTACCATCTTCTAGAACACATTACCACCCTCTGGAACACATTACCATCTTCTGGAACACATTATCACCCTCTGGAACACATTACCACCCTCTGGAACACATGACCATCTCCTGGAACACATTATCACCCTCTGGAACACATTACCATCTTCTGGAACACATTACCACCCTCTGGAACACATGACCATCTTCTGGAACACATTACCACCCTCTGGAACACATTACCACCCTCTGGAACACATGACCATCTCCTTGAACACATTATCACCCTCTGGAACACATTACCATATTCTGGAACACATTACCACCCTCTGGAACCATTACCATCTTCTGGAACACATTACCATCTTCTGGAACACATTATCACCCTCTGGAACACATTACCATATTCTGTAACACATTACCACCCTCTGGAACCAATACCATCTTCTGGAACACATTACCATCTTCTAGAACACATTATCACCCTCTGGAACACATGACCATATTCTGGAACACATTACCACCCTCTGGAACACATGACCATATTCTGGAACACATTATCACACTCTGGAACACATGACCATCTTCTGGAACACATTACCACCCTCTGGAACACATTACCATCTTCTGGAACACATTACCACCCTCTGGAACACATTACCATCTTCTGGAACACACTACCACCCTCTGGAACACATGACCATCTTCTGGAACACATTACCACCCTCTGGAACACATTACCATCTTCTGGAACACATTACCACCCTCTGGAACACATGACCATCTCCTGGAACACATTACCACCCTCTGGAACACATGACCATCTCCTGGAACACATTACCACCCTCTGGAACCATTACCATATTCTGGAACACATTACCATCTTCTGGAATACATTACCACCCTCTGGAACACATTACCATCTTCTGAAACACATTACCACCCTCTGGAACACATTACCATCTTCTAGAACACATTACCACCCTCTGGAACACATTACCATCTTCTGGAACACATTACCACCCTCTGGAACACATTAGCATCTCCTGGAACACATTAACACCCTCTGGAACACATTACCATCTTCTGGAACACATTACCACCCTCTGGAACACATTACCACCCTCTGGAACACATTATCATCTCCTGGAACACATTAACACCCTCTGGAACACATTAACATCTCCTGGAACACATTACCACCCTCTGGAACACATTACCATCTTCTGGAACACATTATCACCCTCTGGAACACATTACCCTCTTCTGGAACACATTACCACCCTCTGGAACACATTACCACCCTCTGGAACACATTACCATCTCCTGGAACACATTACCACCCTCTGGAACACACTTCTGGAACACATTACCACCCTTTGGAACACATGACAATCTCCTGGAACACATTATCACCCTCTGGAACCATTACCATCTTCTGGAACACATTACCATCTTCTGGAACACATTACCACCCTCTGGAACACATTACCAACTTCTGGAACACATTATCACCCTCTGGAACCATTACCATCTTCTGGAACACATTACCACCCTCTGGAACACATTACCAACTTTTGGAACACATTATCACCCTCTGGAACAATTACCATCTTCTGGAATACATTACCATCCTCTGGAACACATGACCATCTCCTGGAACACATTATCACCCTCTGGAACCATTACCATCTTCTGGAACACATTACCATATTCTGGAACACATTACTACCTTCTGGAACACATGACCATCTTCTGGAACACATTACCACCCTCTGAAACACATTACCATCTTCTGAAACACATTACCACCCTCTGGAACACATTACCATCTTCTGGAACACATGACCATCTCCTGGAACACATTACCACCTTCTGGAACCATTACCATATTCTGGAACACATTACCATCTTCTGGAACACATTACCATCTTCTGGAATACATTACCACCCTCTGGAACACATTACCATCTTCTGGAACACACTACCACCCTCTGGAACACATGACCATCTTCTGGAACACATTACCACCCTCTGGAACACATTACCATCTTCTGGAACACAATACCACCCTCTGGAACACATGACCATCTCCTGGAACACATTACCACCCTCTGGAACCATTACCATATTCTGGAACACATTACCATCTTCTGGAATACATTACCACCCTCTGGAACACATTACCATCTTCTGAAACACATTACCACCCTCTGGAACACATTACCATCTTCTAGAACACATTACCACCCTCTGGAACACATTACCATCTTCTGGAACACATTATCACCCTCTGGAACACATTACCACCCTCTGGAACACATGACCATCTCCTGGAACACATTATCACCCTCTGGAACACATTACCATCTTCTGGAACACATTACCACCCTCTGGAACACATGACCATCTTCTGGAACACATTACCACCCTCTGGAACACATTACCACCCTCTGGAACACATGACCATCTCCTTGAACACATTATCACCCTCTGGAACACATTACCATATTCTGGAACACATTACCACCCTCTGGAACCATTACCATCTTCTGGAACACATTACCATCTTCTGGAACACATTATCACCCTCTGGAACACATGACCATATTCTGTAACACATTACCACCCTCTGGAACCAATACCATCTTCTGGAACACATTACCATCTCCTTGAACACATGACCATCTTCTGGAACACATTACCATCTCCTGGAACACATGACCATCTTCTGGAACACATTACCATCTCCTGGAACACATTACCATCTTCTGGAACACATTACCATCTTCTGGAACACATTACCACCCTCTAGAACACATTACCACCTTCTGGAACACATTACCACCCTCTGGAACACATTACCATCCTCTGGAACACATTACCATCTCCTGGAACACATGACCATCTTCTGAAACACATTACCATCTTCTGGAAAACATTATCACCCTCTGGAACACATTACCATACTCTGGAACACATTACCATCTCCTGGAACACACTACCATCTCCTGGAACACATGACCATCTTCTGGAACACATTACCATCTTCTGGAACACATTACCACCCTCTGGAACACATGACCATCTTCTGGAACACATTACCATCTTCTGGAACACATGACCATCTCCTGGAACACATTACCACCTTCTGGAACCATTACCATATTCTGGAACACATTACCATCTTCTGGAATACATTACCACCCTCTGGAACACATTACCATCTTCTGGAACACATTACCACCCTCTGGAACACATTGCCATCTTCTGGAACACATTACCACCCTCTGGAACACATTACCATCTCCTGGAACCATTACCATCTTCTGGAACACATTACCATCTTCTGGAACACATTATCACCCTCTGGAACACATTACCATCTTCTGGAATACATTACCACCCTCTGGAACACATTACCATATTCTGGAACACATTACCACCCTCTGGAACCATTACCATCTTCTGGAACACATTACCACCATCTGGAACACATTACCATCTTCTGGAACACATTATCACCCTCTGGAACACATTACCATATTCTGGAACACATTACCACCCTCTGGAACCATTACCATCTTCTGGAACACATTACCATCTTCTGGAACACATTATCACCCTCTGGAACACATTACCATATTCTGTAACACATTACCACCCTCTGGAACCAATACCATCTTCTGGAACACATTACCATCTCCTTGAACACATGACCATCTTCTGGAACACATTACCATCTCCTGGAACACATTACCATCTTCTGAAACACATTACCACCCTCTGGAACACATTACCATCTTCTAGAACACATTACCACCCTCTGGAACACATTACCATCTTCTGGAACACATTATCACCCTCTGGAACACATTACCACCCTCTGGAACACATGACCATCTCCTGGAACACATTATCGCCCTCTGGAACACATTACCATCTTCTGGAACACATTACCACCCTCTGGAACACATGACCATCTTCTGGAACACATTACCACCCTCTGGAACACATTACCACCCTCTGGAACACATGACCATCTCCTTGAACACATTATCACCCTCTGGAACACATTACCATATTCTGGAACACATTACCACCCTCTGGAACCATTACCATCTTCTGGAACACATTACCATCTTCTGGAACACATTATCACCCTCTGGAACACATTACCATATTCTGTAACACATTACCACCCTCTGGAACCAATACCATCTTCTGGAACACATTACCATCTCCTTGAACACATGACCATCTTCTGGAACACATTACCATCTCCTGGAACACATGACCATCTTCTGGAACACATTACCATCTCCTGGAACACATTACCATCTTCTGGAACACATTACCATCTTCTGGAACACATTACCACCCTCTAGAACACATTACCACCTTCTGGAACACATTACCACCCTCTGGAACACATTACCATCCTCTGGAACACATTACCATCTCCTGGAACACATGACCATCTTCTGAAACACATTACCATCTTCTGGAACACATTATCACCCTCTGGAACACATTACCATACTCTGGAACACATTACCATCTCCTGGAACACACTACCATCTCCTGGAACACATGACCATCTTCTGGAACACATTACCATCTTCTGGAACACATTACCACCCTCTGGAACACATGACCATCTTCTGGAACACATTACCATCTTCTGGAATACATTACCACCCTCTGGAACACATTACCATCTTCTGGAACACATTACCACCCTCTGGAACACATTGCCATCTTCTGGAACACATTACCACCCTCTGGAACACATTACCATCTCCTGGAACCATTACCATCTTCTGGAACACATTACCATCTTCTGGAACACATTATCACCCTCTGGAACACATTACCATCTTCTGGAATACATTACCACCCTCTGGAACACATTACCATATTCTGGAACACATTACCACCCTCTGGAACCATTACCATCTTCTGGAACACATTACCACCATCTGGAACACATTACCATCTTCTGGAACACATTATCACCCTCTGGAACACATTACCATATTCTGGAACACATTACCACCCTCTGGAACCATTACCATCTTCTGGAACACATTACCATCTTCTGGAACACATTATCACCCTCTGGAACACATTACCATATTCTGTAACACATTACCACCCTCTGGAACCAATACCATCTTCTGGAACACATTACCATCTCCTTGAACACATGACCATCTTCTGGAACACATTACCATCTCCTGGAACACATGACCATCTTCTGGAACACATTACCATCTCCTGGAACACATTACCATCTTCTGGAACACATTACCATCTTCTGGAACACATTACCACCCTCTAGAACACATTACCACCTTCTGGAACACATTACCACCCTCTGGAACACATTACCATCCTCTGGAACACATTACCATCTCCTGGAACACATGACCATCTTCTGGAACACATTACCATCTTCTGGAACACATTACCATCCTCTGGAACACACTACCATCTCCTGGAACACATGACCATCTTCTGGAACACATTACCATCTTCTGGAACACATTACCACCCTCTGGAACACATGACCACCTTCTGGAACACATTACCATCTTCTGGAACACATGACCATCTCCTGGAACACATTACCACCTTCTGGAACCATTACCATATTCTGGAACACATTACCATCTTCTGGAATACATTACCACCCTCTGGAACACATTACCATCTTCTGGAACACATTACCACCCTCTGGAACACATTACCATCTTCTGGAACACATTACCACCCTCTGGAACACATTACCATCTCCTGGAACCATTACCATCTTCTGGAACACATTACCCTCTTCTGGAACACATTACCACCCTCTGGAACACATTACCATCTTCTGGAATACATTACCACCCTCTGGA
Source organism: Cyclopterus lumpus (assembly GCF_009769545.1). Lineage (NCBI taxonomy): Eukaryota > Metazoa > Chordata > Actinopteri > Perciformes > Cyclopteridae > Cyclopterus > Cyclopterus lumpus. The sequence goes on along the minus strand of NC_046982.1, from coordinate 1,557,124 downwards.
TACATTACCATATTCTGGAACACATTACCACCCTCTGGAACCATTACCATCTTCTGGAACACATTACTACCATCTGGAACACATTACCATCTTCTGGAACTTATTATCACCCTCTGGAACACATTACCATATTCTGGAACACATTATCACCCTCTGGAACCATTACCATCTTCTGGAACACATTACCATCTTCTGGAACCATTACCATCTTCTGGAACACATTGCCATCTTCTGGAACACATTATCACCCTCTGGAACACATTACCATATTCTGGAACACATTACCACCCTCTGGAACCATTACCATCTTCTGGAACACATTACCATCTTCTAGAACACATTTTCACCCTCTGGAACACATTACCACCTTCTGGAACACATTACCATCTTCTAGAACACATTATCACCCTCTGGAACCATTACCATCTTCTGGAACACATTACCATCTTCTAGAACACATTATCACCCTCTGGAACCATTACCATCTTCTGGAACACATTACCATCTTCTAGAACACATTATCACCCTCTGGAACACATGACCATATTCTGGAACACATTACCACCCTCTGGAACACATGACCATATTCTGGAACACATTATCACCCTCTGGAACACATGACCATCTTCTGGAACACATTACCACCCTCTGGAACACATTACCATCTTCTGGAACACATTACCACCCTCTGGAACACATTACCATCTTCTGGAACACATTACCACCCTCTGGAACACATTACCATCTTCTGGAACACATTACCATCTTCTGGAACACATTATCACCCTCTGGAACACATTACCATCTTCTGGAATACATTACCATCTTCTGGAACACATTACCACCCTCTGGAACACATTACCATCTTCTGGAACACATGACCATCTCCTGGAACACATTATCACCCTCTGGAACCATTACCATCTTCTGGAACACATTACCATCTTCTGGAACACATTATCACCCTCTGGAACCATTACCATCTTCTGGAACACATTACCATCTTCTGTTGTCCACCAAACTTGTGCACATAGATAGTCTAACCTGGGTTAGCAGTATTAGTACTGTCATGGATATGTGATGTATTAATGTTATATGAATGAATGAAACCTTAAAAGTGCAAATTAATTAATGCCCTTATGTGCAATTTATCTGTGTGCAATATGATGAATCTGAAATGTTTTTTCTTGTTTCTTTTATATATATATATATATATATATATATATATATATATATATATATATATATATATATGAGCTTCTTTAATTCTATAATTGGATGCATTTACATTTTAATTTAAAGTTTTTATTAATGTACATTGTCCCTCTCGAACAAATAAAAACTTGAAACTTGAAACTTTCAGTGTGATGGATTACTCAACCCCAGCAGGTTTCAAAGGTCTGCTGATGATCCCAATAAGGATGTATGTACTGTAGTGGCTGAATAACACAATCTAGCATGCGTTTACCTGCACAGCAGGACATATACAGTATATATGTCCTCTCTTTCAGGACTTGGTATCCACAGTGGAGAGGCTGTTTCCCTACGTCACCCTCGCCCTGACAGAGCCTGTGAGCTCCGTGGTCTGAGGGTGGCTCTACATCTGAGCCAAACGCACAGGAGGCTCTTGACTCTCTAATGGGAATGCTGGATGGATATGACCTCATAGTGGAGGAACACACAACAAGTAGAGTCTTCAAAGGTCTTGTGAGCCAGAAGGAGTACAGAAAGCTACGTGTTTTCTGAAATGTCATGGCTGAATATTTCGCTGATTTCAACAATGTGCTGACAGGAGATTTCAAACTGTTGGTGAAATAGTCTATTATTAAATATCTTTTGCATCGTGGAAATGAGTGTGCGACCATAAAAAAGACAAATAATATGTTACCACATAATGTTATTATATTATTATGTTGTTCTGTAGTTTGCAATTGAATTCTGATTGGAAAGACAGAGAGAAAACATTATGTTAACAAGACTAAAACATTTTATATAAAGCATTTATTTGTTTGTATTTATACAATGTTTCAAAAGACACACATTACTTTGTGCTAATTGCAGTCAGCCAATGTTGACAGTTCTCTCATCTGTTAGTGTTCTAAAAAATGAACCCTGCATTTCCTATAAACCTCACACTTTAGATTTAGAATCAAATGAAAATTGACTTTAGATCTGCAAACAGAAAATATGATCTGACATTTAGTGACAGATTACAATATTCCATTTGTGTCACAATAATGAATCATTAATATTACTGTGGGCATTCAAGTGTCTCACTTTGCTCACTTTATTGTGATCTTTAGATGTTACATTATAATCTCTTGATTAAAATCAATGAAGTGTTATTTTTTCTTATGTAAATACCACCTTCTGTTCACCGAGGACACTTATGACAGTGTCAATAGTACCATTGTTGCATAAACAGCAGCTTGAAGAAGCTCTCTACACTTGTAAACTGGCCTGGGGAGGACCACTGACTGATTACAGCTGGGTGTTGTCCGCTCTAACATCACAGGTGGGACTGTCTGTATCCGAGGCCTGGTTCTGGCCCGCCTGATCCTCCGGACTGGAGGTGGCCTCCAGCCTGTTCCTGGTCAGGTACTGGCGGCAGGAGCAGAAGTTGTGGTAGAAAGAGGAGGAGAGGCCGGCGATATCTGTGGAGATGTATGGAACCACCTCTGGAGACGCCTGGTTATAGTAACTGATCTGGAACAAGATCAAAGCAATTATGCTGAAGTTTGTTCAAATGATATAGAGATAAACAGCGGTTTAATCAGCTTACCAGTGACATGTTGTTCTTGGTCTTCAGAATGGTAAACCCAGCACACAGAACCTCGCCTCTGTTGTACTCTTCAGTGGGAGGGTGAGTGGGCAGGGACACCGAGCGCAGTGCGATGACGTATGGATCTCTGAGGAGGGAAAAGCAAGAGTCGTCAGTTAATACTGACGGCATAGAGGTGTGTGACCTTTGACCTTTCATCCAACTGACCCACTGCCACACGGCTTCCTCTTGGAAGCCAACAAGATGAAGTCCTGGAGATGTCCTTCTCCCTGATGGGCTGAAGCCCGGGAACCTACAGCACCGTCACTCACTGATGGGGTCACCACTCGATACAGGAAGTCATCATCGTCCACCCGGTGAATCAGCTCACATTTCCTGACACACAGAGAGATACTGCTGATGAGGGTGTTGGTAGAAATGTAGTTTTGAAAAAGGGAAATAATTGTGACTATATTGTTAAAGGAATAGTTCCACATTTATTGACATTATTGATATGAGTTGATGACAAGACTGACACCACCCTCATGTCTATACAATAAACAGCAAGCTACAGCCTGAGGCTAGTTAGCTTAGCATAGAAACTGGACATGAGGGAAACCTCTAGTCTGGCTGTGTCCAAAGGTAACTAATTAATCTACCTGCACTTCTACAGCTCACTAATTAACACACCATCTCTCTGTTGAATCTGTACACAAAACTGTAAAAACTACAAGTTATGTTTTTTTGTCACAAACCATAACGTGGCCTGGCTCAGACACCTTACCCTATTTTAACATTAGTATAGGAGAATATACCTAAACCCACTGAATATGTATAGAATACTTTTCACTCTGCTTTATTACCTGAAGCTTTAAAGAGTTGGTATTGACACACGTTATTGGACTATCAATAAAGTGAGACCTGTGTTTCTATTTGGTCACACTCAATGTCTGCCAGAAACCAGTCCAGACTAAATTAAACAAGGTTCAACATTATCCACATTTGCTGACTGTAAAGTGCTAAAGCGATTCATGTTGCTGTGTCCTTTGGCTCTTATCTCGTGATGCTTTGACCCAGAAGGATTTTGTCAAGATGTTTAGAATCAGTGTTAAATCCTCTTGCTCTTTGCTATCTGACTTTTTATGATAGCACCGAGCTACGGGTTGCTAGTTCTAAAAAGTGTGGGCTGACTCCTGACAAAATGATGATTATGATATTTTAATAATTATTTTAGTTGGTGTTTGAGTTGTGTTGAAATGGCTTACTAATTATTGTAGCCCAAGTTCCGTTGTTTAATTTGATGTATAACATCAAAATATTTGCTGATTGTAATGTTTTACACAATTTAACCATCATGTGTACATTTCAATTGGGGGCAAGGTTTTTAAAAGGTGTGTTTGTTTAATAATACAATTAATAATAATAATAATACCAGTTATAATAATAATAATAATAATCAGTTGAGTGGCCTGTGACCACAGATTCCAACTGTAGAAAACCAAGGAAGAAGTTGACAATAATAAAAGGGTGTCTACATGGCTTCCTAAAGAGGTTACGTAATGTAGCACAGCCTTCATCACTTCTCAATCTAAAGTAACAACAGACAGCAAACCAGTGGCTAAAGGTGCCCTTCATTTACTTTTTAGGCATTTAGCTGGAAGTCAGATATCGCTATCGGTCTGACCTTTAGACTGGCAGAGTGAGTGAGTGAGTGAATATTACTTGGCAGTAACTTCTGCTAGATAAAAACACGTTGTGAATGTTGTAAATGATTACATCTATCTGTTTTTATATCTGCTACTGTGCAGACTTTGAACACATAAACAGACATGCAAAAAAAAAAGAAGAAAAAAAGCTGCACAGCTTTCAAACGTTGATTTGGAATTTGAATATCAGAGGAGTGCGTGCGTGCGTGTGTGTTAGAGTATTACTGATAATGTGTGTCCCAGCCTGGCCTGTTGCTCAGCTCAGCCAGCAGATCAAAAGCTCTGTGAGCAGGAACATCCACCTCTGACTCCACCCTGAAACTCAACGTGGACTTCTGCTCCATGGTGTAAAGACGGACCTGGGAACAAATAATCACAGTAAACAGCCAAGACCTCATGGGGATAAAGGGAAACAAACTCAAAACCTCCCAGCTGATACCTTGTCTTTCTCAGAGCTGAGTCGCCAGTTGTTTCTAGCAGCCAACATCTTGAGAGCAGAAACATTGTTATAGCTCAGATATACCTGCAAACACATACACAGAAATCAATTAGCAAAACATAAGCATGCACACAGGCACCATGACAAGACTGGGCCTTATGCTCCTCCTCTGAGTCACTATATAAAGACAACATACTCCTTTACATCCAACTGAAAGCACCAGTCTAGTTTTACATATTAGCTTGGTAGTAGGGCGGAATAAATAGTTTGAAGCTTCATTCATAACATTGTTATTCCAATTCAAAATCAACATTTGAAAGCTGCGCAGCTTTTTTTCTTCTGCTTTTTTTTTTTGCATGTCTGTTTATGTGTTCAAAGTCTGCACAGTGGCAGATAACGATCAGGCTTCACTCATATTATTAATATGCTGCTATTTGTAAAATGAGTTTCCAGTGGAAGTTGTGTGGGATTGATCCAAAGACTTCCAATAACTCCGGGGTGTTAAGTCCAAAAGTTAAAATTTATAGAAAACATGTAATCATTTACAAAATTCACAACATGTTTTTATCTAACAAAATATTGACTGCCAAGTTATATCCATTGAAGAAATTGATTTAATAATCAATAAAGACTAACTTAAACATATATATATATATATATACATATACATATATATATACACATATACATATATATATATACACATATATATATATATATATATATATATATATATATATACATATATACATATATATATATACACATATATACATATATATATATATACATATATATATATATATATATATATATATATATACATATATATATATATACATATATATATATATACACATATATATATATACATATATACATATATATACATATATATATATATATATATATATACATATATATATATATATATACATATATATATATATATATACACATATACATATATACATATATATATATATATATACACATATACATATACACATATATATATATACACATATATATATATACATATATATACATATATATACATATACACACATATATATATATATATATATATATATATATATATATATATATATATATATATATATGTCATCATATATATATTTGATTGATTGATTTCGGGGCTTCATTCCAAAACTTCAATAGAACCTTGAATGTAAAACGATGACATTTGGCACAGGCCTACCGAGAGGAGAATTCCTTTGGATCTTTGTTTCATGGCATTTCTGCCACACCAGTTTATATTAGTTTTACAAGTAAAATCTCATTTGCGTTACTTTTCCAATTATTACATATTTTTTATGTTCCTCATTTTAGATAAAGATATTGATATGTTTTTCAGACTGTACTTAAATGAATTGACATCAATCAAATAAAACATGAACAACAACACTATCACATGCTTTGGAAATGGAAAAACTAATATTAGTAATATTCCAGTGACTTTTGACCATCATTATTATCTGGATTGAGTAGGTTGTTTAACAGAGCTGACCAGCTCTAGTCTAATCTAGATGTTAATAATGCAGTTGTTGGTGAAACTGTTTATTACAGTTTGATCTCAGATAGTAATGTTACGTAACGTTATATAACGATAATATAACGATAATATAAGTTATAATGCTTGTTGTATGTTAGTGTATATCGCTAACCACAATAACACAGCTTATCTGATAAAATAACTATAAATAAGATTAATGTGTAAGGACGCTGTAGCTATATGGATTAACTTAAAATGTGTAAATAAAAAAAAATCAAATGCAGAAATATTATTTTATGTATGGTTTTACTGTCACAATTTGAAGAACCATATATGTAGCTTTTTGTCTTTAACTGACTAAATTGTTTTTCATTGTGATACAAAGTTTCCATGTCACATGTAAGAGTAACTGCACACTTATTGTGTTTCTGAAGCTGTAAACGAAATGATTGCGACTGTATGAAACACATCTGTGCATCCATTCTTCTCCGCGTGTTTAAATAAGGAGGAATGGATGCAGGAATGAGCTGTAGTAAATGTGTTATTGACCACATGTAACTTATTAAGGCTGGTCTCATCCAGCATTCATAGAAATACCTATATAATGCAGCCAAATTCATAGATATCCCACGAAATGTTTACGTATGTTATCCATGAAATCATAAACAAGGAAGTATAAAGAGCGCTTGTCACACACCAGGCAGGAGGGAGGAGAGAAGGATGGGTCCATCAGCCAGGAGAACATGTTCCTCGTGTGAAACCAGAAGTCAATGTTGATGTTCTTCTGTGGTTATTTTAACCCAAACAATTATCTTTTCTAAACTTAAGTACTTTTGTTGCCTCAACCTAACTAAGTATGTCATCATCTATTATCAAACCTAACTAAGTATGTCATCATCTATTATTAAACCTAACTAAGTATGTCATCATCTATTATTAAACCTAACTAAATATGTCATCATCTATTATCAAACCTAACTAAGTATGTCATCATCTATTATCAAACCTAACTCAGTATGTCATCATCTATTATCAAACCTAACTAAGTATGCCATCGTCTATTATTAAACCTAACTAAGTATGTCATCATCTATTATCAAACCTAACTAAGTATGTGATCATCTATTATTAAACCTAACTCAGTATGTCATCATCTATTATCAAACCTAACTAAGTATGTCATCATCTATTATCAAACCTAACTAAGTATGCCATCGTCTATTATTAAACCTAACTAAGTATGTCATCATCTATTATCAAACCTAACTAAGTATGCCATCGTCTATTATTAAACCTAACTAAGTATGTCATCATCTATTATCAAACCTAACTAAGTATGTCATCATCTATTATCAAACCTAACTAAGTATGTGATCGTCTATTATTAAACCTAACTAAGTATGTCATCATCTATTATCAAACCTAACTAAGTATGTCATCATCTATTATCAAACCTAACTAAGTATGTCATTGTCTATTATTAAACCTAACTAAGTATGTCATCATCTATTATCAAACCTAACTAAGTATGTCATCATATATTATTAAACCTAACTAAGTATGTCATCGTCTATTATCAAACCTAACTAAGTATGTCATCATCTATTATCAAACCTAACTCAGTATGTCATCATCTATTATCAAACCTAACTCAGTATGTCATCATCTATTATCAAACCTAACTAAGTATGTCATCGTCTATTATCAAACCTAACTAAGTATGTCATCATCTATTATCAAACCTAACTCAGTATGTCATCATCTATTATCAAACCTAACTCAGTATGTCATCATCTATTATCAAACCTAACTAAGTATGTCATCATCTATTATCAAACCTAACTAAGTATGCCATCATCTATTATCAAACCTAACTAAGTATGTGATCATCTATTATTAAACCTAACTAAGTATGTCACCATCTATTATCAAACCTAACTAAGTATGTGATCATCTATTATTAAACCTAACTAAGTATGTGATCATCTATTATTAAACCTAACTAAGTATGTCACCATCTATTCCTCAACCTAACTCAGTAGTTCTGTTACCTGGTTTCTGGGGTCCCAGGGCACAGACAGAGGGACTTCGCCCTGCTTGCAGGAAATGATGTACTTTCTGAAATAACAAAAGGATTTTTGATAATGATGTCAGAACTGGGTGATAACTTTATGTATCTAGATCTACTGAGACTACCATGTCTACCATGGGCTTACTATTTCATACGGAGGTATCCTCTAGCGTTTCTGACCACTAGTGGCACAATAGACCAATGTTTACATGTGTCCTGCATGCCTGTAGCATGAGGGGTGGTATGATACACATTTCTACTCTCTACAGAGGGCTGTACTGCATATTTACATGTATGTAGATTGTGCTCTTTCCTGAATAGTTCAATCCCATTTATTTGCAGCGAGTGAAGAGAAAATAGCACACAACCTGTATCATTTCTGACACACGGAAGTGGAATTACAAGCTAAGACAGTTCGTGCAAATCACAGGAATAAACAGATACGTACCTGTCCAGTCTGATCTTCTTCCTGGCTATGGCCTCTTGAAACCTCCTCCCCCCTTCCTGGAAATGAAAGACGTTTTCTTTCCAGAGGTGAAATACTTACTTAATTGTCTACAAAGATATTTATGAATGGCTGTTTTTTGATAAGGGGCCTTGGCATTAGCACAGCATTACACTCTGAGGTTTCCTGATTTGGGAAACGACTGGCTGAAGTTCTTTGCCTCTATCTGATTGGTAGCAGATGTCCATGCAAGTTTGCCTCTTTACAACATAGAGGATAATTATTTCTGAACCACCTTTCTTAATAGAACATCTCCATGTGTTGTTCACCAGCAGCTCAATCTGTTGGATGACTCACCAAGGGTTCGGGTCGTATCCGTGGCAACGTGCACAGCTTCCTGTGGTCGTCGAGCACCTCGAAGATCATGAAGGCGGAGTTTATGTGTCGGTTAGGCCCTTCCTCATGGTAGGCTTCTGCTCGCACCCCCACCTCCATGCTGTGCACACAAATAATCCCTTTTTTGTTTTGTTTTATTCCTACTTAAAGTTCTCTGTTATACTCTTAACACTGAGCTGTCCGCATGGCCTGTTCTCCACATACATCAGTTGTATCTTATCTGATATTATCTTCCATATCTTTATGGGGGATTCTGGACACACCGATACCTGTTTTTGAAGGCGTTGTTGACTATGGCCCTCAGCAGCAGTCTGTCTCCCACCTGAGAAGGTCCTCTGAAGGTGAACATGTCGATGGTCCGCAGAGTCGGGTGAGCCCGAGAGAGACGACTGCACAGAGAAAGAGACTATACTATAAAAAACAATGAAAGGGGCCGTTACATGTGTAACCCTGGAGCAGTCAAATAAAGCATTTCAAATGTGTGTGTGTGATCGTACCTGGCAGCAATTGTAGCTACATTCACCATCCAGGCCATGATCTGTCCTCCAAATGTATTCACCTGGTGTTCAGACAAACAGTCAACTTACCCCTCAGACTTCAATGGCACAATGTTGATGACACAGAGTGCATAAGCTGGATCAGGTATTGGTGACACTATGCCGATCTGGTATCTGATACCATTATTTTAATAAATAACAATACAGTTTGTTGGTGTCTATGTATTTATTTGTTACATGTTACTTGTTTTAAAAATGTCTAAGTCAGGCCTGATGTTGCCTTACATACAGAAGAATGATCCAGTCACCTCCACACAGAAGAGGCATATTAAGTGGCTGAGTACACAGCATAGGCCAATACCTAAAGCCCAAATATCAGATTGTAGCATCCTTCATTTTAAATATGTTGCACAATGGCACCATACCTAAATGTTTTACTAAAGTTACCAAGACCAAAAATCGATATACAAAATGTATAGTGGAAATAACTGCAGATTCCTGCCGCTCCTGAGAGACAGACAGAAGGATACATGAACAAATAACCTGGTGGTTAGCATGTGGGGGTAGAACCAGTTCGACACTCTCCACCTTGGTCTTCTCTGCTGCCACCGCATTGCCTACTGCAGAGTTGTCAGCTGAAACACACACACAAGTTAAAGCAAGGTTTAGTAGGACATGTTTGGTGTTTTCTTAATGTTTAACAATCTCATGAGAAGTGTGCAGTGTGTGAGATTTGGCCACGAACGAACATGATGAACAGAGGTTACAGTATTGACATTATGTCGAAGACGGCTCCGTATTGTCATATTAGCATGCTAACCAGCTAGCCACAGCACGCCCTGCCTTGCAGTACCACTTGTACCTCAAGAGGCGATATTGAGTCACTGACTAGCGTTCAGTCTGTCATGAGAGGCCACTTTCAGTTGTCTTTGAATTTCCACGACATTTTCCCCAAAATGTATAGAAAATCAACATTATTTACCAATTACATTCTGCAATTTACCAATAATAGTTGTGTAAATATAGAATAAAAGACCATAAGCACCATTATAATCACCACCATTAACAAGCTGGTTTTATTTCATAAATGTATAGTTAATGGCTGATAAATTTGGAAGAGACCCCAAATTGGCAAATAGGTTAAGTAACAGTTGAATGACTTCTTTTCCACCCTATATGTCTTGTATCATGGACAAAGAGCTGTTGTTTGTTGTACATATTGAAAATGCTCTCTGAAGCAAATTTGTGATATTGGCCGATACAATTAAAACTGAATTTAATTCAATTTATTCAAAAGATAACTTTTGTGGTGAGAAATAAACTGAAAACGTTTTTGGATTATTATCAGGAGTTAATAACATGCGTAAAGATATTTTCTGCAAAAGTGGACCTCGCGACTTTACTCATTGACTTGCTCTTGGATGTACCAAAGTTACCAAACTCTTCTTCTCGTGTTCACGGTAGCATTAAGCAACCGGTCAACCATCCATCAAACCTCTAAACCCACTGCGGGGAAACGGCTACAGCAGTGTGCATCAAACCTACCCTGCAGGACAGACCCATGGGAGCGCAGATCCTTGATGATGTCATCGTGTAGCATCCTGACCCGCCGTCTCTCAGCTGCCACGCTGTATTCTACCTGCTCCTTCTCAGTGTGAGGTAAGATGGGCTTCAAGATCACCTGTGATAGATGTAAGTAAATATGTCTCTTTAGTTTCAGAAAGCCTTAAACAACACCCCCCCCCCACCCCCCCCCCCCACACACACACACACACATGCAATACCACAAATACGATCTGATACCACAAATACGATACAATAGTGGTATATTTATCTATAATAGTAATAAATAAAACATCTGTATGGTTTCCTTTTTTACCAGCTTGTTCCTGCCTCGCTTTTTCAACACTTAACAAATGGCATTAATATTAGTATTAGCCTACAGCAAGATATTAATGAAAACTACATGGTGGCATCATAGCATTGATTATACACGGCTATGTGGCCTTTTGTTCGTATCTGACCAGATGACTACATAGTTCCTTCCATAAGTATGAGCAATTGTAAAGTTACATAATGTTACAGATGTGTGTTTGAGGTGAAAACCCCTTGGTCTGTATGTCAGTGGGCTTTCCTTCACGTTCTCTATGTCAGTGGGCTTTCCTTCACTGTCTGTATGTCAGTGGGCTTTCCTTCACTGTCTGTGTGTCAGTGGGCTTTCCTTCACTGTCTGTATGTCAGTGGGCTTTCCTTCACTGTCTGTGTGTCAGTGGGCCTTCCTTCACTGTCTGTATGTCAGTGGGCTTTCCTTCACTGTCTGTGCATCAGTGGGCTTTCCTTCACTGTCTGTATGTCAGTGGGCCTTCCTTCACTGTCTGTATGTCAGTGGGCTTTCCTTCACTGTCTGTATGTCAGTGGGCCTTCCTTCACTGTCTGTATGTCAGTGGGCTTTCCTTCACTGTCTGTGCGTCAGTGGGCCTTCCTTCACTGTCTGTGCGTCAGTGGGCTTTCCTTCACTGTCTGTATGTCAGTGGGCTTTCCCTCACTGTCTGTGCGTCAGTGGACTTTCCTTCACTGTCTGTATGTCAGTGGGCTTTCCTTCACTGTCTGTATGTCAGTGGGCTTTCATTCACTGTCTGTATGTCAGTGGGCTTTCCTTCACTGTCTGTGTGTCAGTGGGCTTTCCTTCACTGTCTGTATGTCAGTGGGCCTTCCTTCACTGTCTGTATGTCAGTGGGCTTTCCTTCACTGTCTGTATGTCAGTGGGCTTTCCTTCACTGTCTGTATGTCAGTGGGCTTTCCTTCACTGTCTGTATGTCAGTGGGCTTTCCTTCACTGTCTGTGCGTCAGTGGGCCTTCCTTCACTATCTGTATGTCAGTGGGCTTTCCTTCACTGTCTGTATGTCAGTGGGCTTTCCCTCACTGTCTGTGCGTCAGTGGGCTTTCCTTCACTGTATGTATGTCAGTGGGCTTTCCTTCACTGTCTGTGCGTCAGTGGGCTTTCCTTCACTGTCTGTATGTCAGTGGGCCTTCCTTCACTGTCTGTATGTCAGTGGGCTTTCCTTCACTGTCTGTATGTCAGTGGGCTTTCCTTCACTGTCTGTATGTCAGTGGGCTTTCCTTCACTGTCTGTGTGTCAGTGGGCTTTCCTTCACTGTCTGTGCGTCAGTGGGCTTTCATTCACTGTCTGTGTGTCAGTGGGCTTTCCTTCACTGTCTGTATGTCAGTGGGCTTTCCTTCACTGTCTGTATGTCAGTGGGCTTTCCTTCACTGTCTGTATGTCAGTGGGCTTTCCTTCACTGTCTGTATGTCAGTGGGCTTTCATTCACTGTCTGTGTGTCAGTGGGCCTTCCTTCACTGTCTGTATGTCAGTGGGCTTTCCTTCACTGTCTGTATGTCAGTGGGCTTTCCTTCACTATCTGTATGTCAGTGGGCTTTCCTTCACGTTCTGTATGTCAGTGGGCTTTCCTTCACTGTCTGTGTGTCAGTGGGCTTTCCTTCACTGTCTGTGCGTCAGTGGGCTTTCATTCACTGTCTGTGTGTCAGTGGGCTTTCCTTCACTGTCTGTGTGTCAGTGGGCTTTCCTTCACGTTCTGTATGTCAGTGGGCTTTCCTTCACTGTCTGTGTGTCAGTGGGCCTTCCTTCACTGTCTGTATGTCAGTGAGCTTTCCTTCACTGTCTGTGCATCAGTGGGCTTTCATTCACTGTCTGTATGTCAGTGGGCCTTCCTTCACTGTCTGTATGTCAGTGGGCTTTCCTTCACTATCTGTATGTCAATGGGCTTTCCCTCACTGTCTGTGCGTCAGTGGGCTTTCATTCACTGTCTGTGCGTCAGTGGGCCTTCCTTCACTGTCTGTGCGTCAGTGGGCTTTCCTTCACTGTCTGTATGTCAGTGGGCTTTCCCTCACTGTCTGTATGTCAGTGGGCTTTCCTTCACTATCTGTATGTCAATGGGCTTTCCCTCACTGTCTGTGCGTCAGTGGGCTTTCCTTCACTGTCTGTGTGTCAGTGGGCTTTCCTTCACTGTCTGTGTGTCAGTGGGCTTTCATTCACTGTCTGTGTGTCAGTGGGCCTTCCTTCACTGTCTGTATGTCAGTGGGCTTTCCTTCACTGTCTGTATGTCAGTGGGCTTTCCTTCACTGTCTGTATGTCAGTGGGCTTTCCTTCACTGTCTGTATGTCAGTGGGCTTTCCCTCACTGTCTGTATGTCAGTGGGCTTTCCTTCACTGTCTGTGCGTCAGTGGGCTTTCCTTCACTGTCTGTATGTCAATGGGCTTTCCCTCACTGTCTGTGCGTCAGTGGGCTTTCCTTCACTGTCTGTGTCAGTGGGCTTTCCTTCACTGTCTGTGTGTCAGTGGGCTTTCATTCACTGTCTGTGTGTCAGTGGGCCTTCCTTCACTGTCTGTATGTCAGTGGGCTTTCCTTCACTGTCTGTATGTCAGTGGGCTTTCCTTCACTGTCTGTATGTCAGTGGGCTTTCCTTCACTATCTGTATGTCAATGGGCTTTCCCTCACTGTCTGTGCGTCAGTGGGCTTTCCTTCACTGTCTGTGTGTCAGTGGGCTTTCCTTCACTGTCTGTGTGTCAGTGGGCTTTCATTCACTGTCTGTGTGTCAGTGGGCCTTCCTTCACTGTCTGTATGTCAGTGGGCTTTCCTTCACTGTCTGTATGTCAGTGGGCTTTCCTTCACTGTCTGTATGTCAGTGGGCTTTCCCTCACTGTCTGTATGTCAGTGGGCTTTCCTTCACTGTCTGTGCGTCAGTGGGCTTTCCTTCACTGTCTGTATGTCAATGGGCTTTCCCTCACTGTCTGTGCGTCAGTGGGCTTTCCTTCACTGTCTGTGTCAGTGGGCTTTCCTTCACTGTCTGTGTGTCAGTGGGCTTTCATTCACTGTCTGTGTGTCAGTGGGCCTTCCTTCACTGTCTGTATGTCAGTGGGCTTTCCTTCACTGTCTGTATGTCAGTGGGCTTTCATTCACTGTCTGTATGTCAGTGGGCTTTCCTTCACTGTCTGCAATGTAGCGAAAGTATTTCTCTTTTCTTCCAAAAAGCCGAGGACGGTCGGCAAAAGCTCCTCCACTTGAAGCCATGTCTCCTCCACTTGAAGCCATGTCTTCTGCACTTGATGCCACGTCTCCTGCACTTGATGCCACGTCTCCTCCACTTGATGCCACGTCTCCTGCACTTGATGCCACGTCTCCTCCACTTGATGCCACGTCTCCTCCACTTGATGCCACGTCTCCTCCACTTGATGCCACGTCTCCTCCACTTGAAGCCATGTCTTCTGCACTTGATGCCACGTCTCCTGCACTTGATGCCACGTCTCCTCCACTTGATGCCACGTCTCCTGCACTTGATGCCACGTCTCCTCCACTTGATGCCACGTCTCCTCCACTTGATGCCACGTCTCCTCCACTTGAAGCCACGTCTCCTGCACTTGAAGCCACGTCTCCTCCACTTGATGCCACGTCTCCTCCACTTGAAGCCACGTCTCCTGCACTTGAAGCCACGTCTCCTCCACTTGATGCCACGTCTCCTCCACTTGATGCCACGTCTCCTCCACTTGAAGCCACGTCTCCTCCACTTGAAGCCACGTCTCCTCCACTTGATGCCACGTCTCCTCCATTTGAAGCCACGTCTCCTCCACTTGATGCCACGTCTCCTCCACTTGATGCCACGTCTCCTCCACTTGATGCCACGTCTCCTCCACTTGAAGCCACGTCTCATCCACTTGAAGCCACGTCTCCTCCACTTGATGCCACGTCTCCTCCATTTGAAGCCACGTCTCCTCCACTTGAAGCCACGTCTCCTGCACTTGATGCCACGTCTCCTCCACTTGATGCCACGTCTCCTCCACTTGATGCCACGTCTCCTCCACTTGAAGCCACGTCTCATCCACTTGAAGCCACGTCTCCTGCACTTGATGTCTCCCCAGTGATCACCCGCTGTGAGTGAGCGCTGGGCAGCCCCGCCCCCTGGAACAGTGCGTGCACTCTGATCTTCAAAATCTTATCGTTTTTAACGTACAGTAACTTTTTAGTATCGATGCAACATTAACATACACACACACACACACACACACAAAGCTCGACCCTTGGCACACACGTTCTTGAAAGCCAGAGGGGTCATTAAAATAATCCTTCCCACACAGCACCCGCCTTACCTTTTTCCCTGTGTTTGTGCGCTGGGTAACAAAGGTGGCATAGGCGTGACAAACCCTCCAGTGCCGATCCAAGAACAGGTCCTCACAGCTCACCTGTACACCCACCTGGGGGGAACACAGCATAATCTCTTTGATTCAGTTAGATTGTAGCTAGCAGTGGTCATTCAGACGAGGCTTGTATATAAATATATTGGTGTGCAGATTCATCCTACCAAGAAAAAGAATTTGGTAATACCGTTTATTCTGGAAAATGCATAGACCTCACGGTGATCGGGTTTCCATGGGACTATTCCTTTGGTGGAGAGCAGTTTTGAGGGCCGTTCACTGTGAGGTCTGTGCATCTTTGTTCTTGAAGACAAACAGTAGCAGGAACTACCACAGAGGAGGTTTTGGGGTATTTTGCCGGTTGTATATATTTGTCAACTCTACAGGTGTGTTGTGTCAATGAGGTCAAAATAAAAGATGGATGTGATCCAAGCAAGAGAGCAGGTGGGGGGGTTGGAATTGGGGAAGGGGCCACTTGTGGTGCTTAATATAAGGTCCATAAGTCTTTCATAAGTCTCTTTGCTACCTAGGTAACATTCGAACATTTACGGTACTGTAATCTGGCGTAATTCAAAATCTAATGGAATTCTTGACTGCATCTAATTATTTGAGTTTAAAAGTGATTTTGTTATATATAAGTGTATTACATAAGATATGTAGAAATGCTGCAATATACCAGAGGGACACAATGCAAAGTGATCTGACCTCCATGCTGGTGTTAAAGGCTCTGTTGACCTTCGCCTTGATGTTCACCACCTGGCCCACGCTGAACACAAGGACAGAGAGGAAGAAGGTGTATTACCTGTATGTACACACACACACACACACACACACACACACACACACACACACACAATGCAGAAGGATCCACATCTCTGTAAACACTTCCTGTTACCTGATGGTATGTTCAAAGTGGATGTCATCCATGGAGGCGGTGACACAGGGACACCCAGCATGCCGCTCAGCTGCCCAATGGGAAACAGACATATGTCATTGTGTCCTGCCTG
Source organism: Cyclopterus lumpus (assembly GCF_009769545.1). Taxonomy (NCBI): domain Eukaryota; kingdom Metazoa; phylum Chordata; class Actinopteri; order Perciformes; family Cyclopteridae; genus Cyclopterus; species Cyclopterus lumpus. The sequence goes on along the minus strand of NC_046982.1, from coordinate 1,540,079 downwards.
GCTAGTCAGGGGCTACGACAGAGTGGACACTCAGAGGAAATAAATCAGTTCAACACACACCCCATGACTAATATGCACTGAAGCGTGACCATGCACATGCACGCACATGCACACACCTCACCGGAGAGGCAGGCAGAGGAGTCTATCCATTTGAGCAGCTGACCCACGCTCAGCTCCTGTCGATGGTTGCTGTGACAGGGCATCACTATCTGACTCATTTTCACCTCTGTCGGGTTGACGCTCTCTTCGTCTTCCTCCTCCACTTCTTCCTCCTCCGCTTTCTCCAGATCAACTGACACTCTGGAACTCATCTTCAAGGCTGAAGGAAGAGAGGTTTCTCCAATTGAGTTCAATTTCAGTTTAAATGTCAGTTGTCTTGGTCAGCTTTAAGAAAAATAAATTGACACTAAAGTAATCAATATGCATCTCTATGTTCCATTTATAGAGCTTTTGATGACTCTTCAACCTGCACTGTTTGGGTTTCTATCCACTCGGGGCTGGTTGCATAAAATAAGAAGATAAGTCTTAAGTTGGATCAAAACATTAACATTGTAATAATGCATGATTGTCATAAAATAACACAACGATAACCAGTTAACATCCTGAATGTTTTCAACTTAGCTAATTTTGAATGATTTACAATCATGCGTATAACAAGATGGCAGCATGGACAGGTTGAGACAACGAGGCAGACACATGAAAGCACGGCCATGCCATGCTGAGGCTGGTACCTTTTCCTGACATGGTGCTGGCGCATCTGGCATGCCATGGAATCAAGGTGAAGTAGAACAATCTAATCAGTTTATCCCAGCTATGCTCAACCACTGGGTAGCAGACATTTTTATATATAGAATTAACATCAATAAAAAACATCTTCTGCCACTGTTAGCTAGCTAAAAACGAAGTGATGTGGGAGACAACCCTGCACAAGTAAAAGCTCATAAGAGTGTGCTGAGGAAATATGACCCTGAAAACGTTACATTTGGATTCATAATGACGAGCCGTAATGTGTGAGGGTAAGCTGATTATTCATGTTTGTCTTACAGCTGACCGTGACACAACACATATTTACAGGCCAGTTCATCTTTCTTTCTTTTTTAAACTATGCTATACAATTTCAAACCCCCTTTGACATCTTTTCTTTTCTTATTAAAACACACTTGCCACTTCTATTTTAAAATATATACTTGTTTTCTTGTTACTTGGCTTACAGAACACAATGGTCTCCCAACTTTTGGCACATTTTTACTGTGTATTGATAACTAACTAACTGACTTTGTTGTGCAGCTGAATTAGTAATTATGAAGAATAATTAATTAAGAATGAATATAAGACTCAGTATCTGCAGATATTCAATAGTTAAGGACATATCTTGTTTTGACTGGATCATTTTTGACTTTCCAACAAGAAACATTAATAAAACAATTGAAATAATCCCTCAATATTCCATCCATGTGTAACTCTAAACCCTGCCAGCCGTCTGTCAACTGTTACCAGTCAGTCAGGAAAAAGGGGCAGGAGGGACAGATGGGAAACGTGTTCTTACTTGTTTAAAACTGATCCATCTACCGGATCTTTACTGGATAGCAGTTCTGTAGAAAATCCAGTGTGAAGCTGGAGCTCATGGTGATGACTACATGCATACCAGACACAACACATAGCTGCAGTTCCCAGCGGTTTGACAGATCAATAGATCAATCTTGTGTCTTGACTTAATTAAATGTTCTTAGTTTGTCTTCATACCAGAAACATCTGTCTGGAGCCATTTCCCTGGAAAGTTCTTCAGTGACACAGCCGAGTAGTTCAACATACAGCACAACACAAACCTGAGCCCACATTGTGGTATTCTCGGACCTCTGTATATACTGTATATGGTGAATTGCCAAACACCACAATCTCCAGAAGAACTATTTTCTATGTGATTGTAACGTGTATGTCCTCCAGCAATGACACAGCAGGTCAATGATGGCCACATCGCTCACTGCAGCAGCTTCCTGTCAAATGACTCATTTCCAACCAACGTCTTTTTCCTCAAGAACTGACGTGAAAGACCCCGAGGCCACATCGGACTGAGTCTGCACGGTGGATCACACATGCACGACACCGCCTTATCTCAATGGAGTCTCTTTAGACCCCTGTCCGAGAGCTTAAAGTGACACTAGAAGACTAAACCCTGTGGGGGAGACGGCCAGCAGTCACTGGTTCCAGCGTATTCTACACGTAATCTCGGACACGTTAGCGTTAAATGACACGAGCCGTACAGCATACAACGAGTGCACGCAAAGCCGACACGATGGCACGCGAACGTCACTTTAGACAACGTGTAAATGGAGCGTGGTGTGTCACGGCTAACAGACGACAAGAGCCTGCTAGTTTAGTCACGTACCGTCACTGCACACCGAGCAGCGAACTAACGTTAATCATATATTCTACAGCTGTAACATAATTATACACCTTCAACAGCTTCACGTATGTGGCTAAATGATCTAACTCCAGCTTAAATAACTAAATAACGATATCGATATGCTAAAGTTACAACCGCCACTGGTTATTTGAGTAAAATGAAAGTTGGCTTTACTTTACGGTGCACCAACCTGACAGCAACCTGTAGAAGTGTCAAGCTAACGGTTGATGAGGCGTTACGCTAGCTGCTGCAGTCAGGACCGGATGTTCCGGTATTACCTTTCAAAATACAAGCCTCATCAACTAAGAATGAACATTTTCAAACCGTGTTTGACTAGTTATTCATAACGTCCCCTGGACTGTGACTGGCATACTGCTAGCCGTAGTTTTCTACCCAGAGAAAATAAAAATGTTCCCAATATTTTTCATCAAATACATTCCAAAATGAAATAATAATTATGCAGGTGGGATATATTAAAGGATATCTAAATGTAAGAAGTGACAATTTACTACCAACGAAGACACAAAGACTCACATGCACAGCAATACTAGAAGATTACACACATGACAACAACACAAAACACACAGCAATTGGCTTATTTTTAGATTATTAGTTAGCTTATTATTTTGGTGTGATTATTATTTGAATTATTTTAGAAGGCCAACAAATAATTAATCAAAAACTATTTTTAAGAGCACTATATACCACAGCATACAAAGACTCCTTTGACTTTTGGGAATCTGAAACAACCCGTTAAAACATCAAAGTCACACAATTAGAAACAAACTAGAGACAAACTTCTGCATGATTTCATCCAACCCGGTAGTAAGAATAACTACATGGAAATCATCAAAATTGTCGCCAATGCTCTCTCAGAAGCATCAGTCTTAATTTGAGACTGTTCCATAACCAGTGAAAGGTTCCTCACAGTAACTCTGAATACGGTCTGGGTAGTTGATTGAGCCCAATGGCATCATGCGAAATTATAAAATATTGTTTACAATTGTGGGTATTTATCTTGATTTTTACCCTGATTTTAACATCTTCCAGGCTCCTTCCTCACAAGTTGAGAGGTAATTTCAAAGAATAAATGATCAATTTATTCTTTTCTGTCTAAACAGCTTCAATAACAAAATGAAATGCTGAATACAGTGTCTGCTTGCATTCCTCTTATTTCATGTTTTTTTTATGTCCCGCCTTTAATCTTTAATGTTGTTGTGTAAATATAATTTATCAGGCTGAACACATATGTGCCGTCCTCTATTTTTTACCTTTTTCTTTTACGTCTCCACGCTTCCAGCAGTAACTGTGCTTGTTTAATGTCATATTGCTATGAATTGTGGGTAATTCCCTCGGGAAAAGTCTGCATCTGCTGGCTTACGGAAAGGGTTAATAAAGGGCTCAAAATATCTGCCAGAGAGCCTCAAACATAACGATGTGACAGTGGGACAGAACTCAACCCTCACGGAGTCTTTTAAGCTGCCATACCCCTAAAAGATTGAAAGATTTGTTTGCAAAAGATTTGAGCTCCTCTCTTTTCTAGCTGGTTCCTCCCCCAGTCCAAAGACTGCTCAGGTTAACTGGACTCTAAACTCCCCGTAGGTGTGAATGTGAGTGTGATGGTTGTGTCTCTCTGTGAGCCCTGAGATGAACTGGACACCTGTCCAGGTGAACCCACCTTCCCCCAATGTGAGCTGGGACCGGCTCCAGACCCTGAATAGGAGAAGCGGTTTGGATGAATTAAGTGACAAAACAATATATGAAATAAAGTTGAAGTAGTACATTTATAACAAACAACCAATAAATAAAGCAGCAGATCTGTTTTTAAGAGTATAAATAGATATATGATGCCTTCTACCTGCAGTCTGAAGCTCCTGCACAGCTCTGCACTGGGAGAAGCTTCTCCTCCTCACTTCTCCCCACTGGGAGCAAACCGACACTACACATTCTGGAAGCCTAGGCTGTAGTGTGGGGCCCACTGGAGGGAAGGGGGCACAGGAGAACAGAACCAGTACTGGGCGGGGTACTGCCAGAGGCTTCCTCGAGGGACTCTGGTGCTAGTAACACTAACACTTTTGTCCACAGGGACCGCAACATTCAAACATAAAATAACAGTCCCTTGTAGTAGCTTTAAATCATTGGATCAAAAAGTTGTAAAATGCACAAATACCCGAATGCAGAGTTTTTTTCCTTTGTACATGTCAATGAGATCATGTCTGGACTGAAGGCGGAGAGGCGGGGTTTAAGGGAATGCCAGTGCACTTCATCTATGGGAACAAGAGCGCCGGAAGATCCGAGTAGTTCTATACTCAAAAGGTGACTATACAACATACCTCATACAACCACTATCTCTTTAATGTAATTCGTTCCACCAGTGCTGTACTGGCTTTAAGGAGTCACAAAGGCAGTAAGAAAAGCCCCCTTGTGTTCTGTGTAGAGGATTGAAATGCATTTCTCCTTCTATTGATGTTTAGACATACTGGTATTCAAATCCCTTTGAGGCATTTTGCCCATATTAGATAACACCCTAAATGGAGCCTGCTACACTGCTGTCTCTTCACACAACAGAGTACTCATGTATATATCTTCAGCTTTGAGGATGAACTTTGTCAGAACCCTTATTAATTTCCAATGTACCCCATAAGGCATACAAACTCAGAAGAACATTCAGACCAAGAGTTATTTTATTGAGTGAAATCTCACAGTTGCTAGGACAGACACGGTGGGGGGGGGGGGGGGGGGGGGGGGGGGGGCCAGATGGTGTGTTAAAATGAGTTTTGTAGTTTCAGTCTGTTCACATTATTCAGACAACGTAAGATTGATGTGAAACAGTTTATTGCCTGAAAGGAGCGATATTGGTTTAGATCTCAGACACACAGTCCTACACGGCTCCATGCAGGTACAGGGCCAGGAACTTGCTGAAGACTTCAGGCTTGTATCCTGCCAGACCAGCTGGTACCTGCAGGGAGACAAAGCCACCAATCAGAAACACTGTTCCTTCTATTCATTTTCTCTGTTGTCCTATTACAGTCAGTCAGTCGCTCGCTCGCTCGCACGCACAATTGAGGGCCCGGATATGAGCATTTGCTTTCGCCACAAGCTAGCGGGGATCATTCATCGAAATAGCAGGCTGGCATCTTCACTGCGGTCCAGCCAGCCTCCACTTCGAAAAACAGTCAAGTCAGCCCGCACGGTTTTTTTTCACGACACGTATATACTAGGTTATTACGGTACGAGCGTGTACAAATTGACTTCAAAATAAGAGCAAACTTCCAGTGAACGTGATATGATGAAATACGCCTTTAAATACAGATACAGTAATAGATTAAACTAATAATGAATTTTATGAATGATGAATAGAATACAATAGGAAGGTAACTCTTCCAATATTGGGACATTTTTATTTTGAATTTCAAAATAAAAGATAGAAAATCACATTCATGAGCAAACGTGTCTCTAATTTCAGACTAGATTTAGAAGGAAATGGTGCATGGTTAAAAACTAATGACCCATAGTTATGACATCATTCCACTTCTGATGCATAGTAGACCATCTCAGGATGCCCATCAGAGACAATCAGGACATTCTGATGTTTCATTTCAAGATGAGAGCCTGTCAAAATCTCCTTCCTGAGCTGACTTCAAATCAGTTCACGAGACCATTTATGGCTAACTTTAGATAATATTTAAAAAAGACTGACCCATAGTTATGAAATCATTACACTTCTAATGCATAGTAGACCATTTGAGGATGTCCCTCAGAGACAATCAGGACATTCTGATGTTTCATTTAAAAATGAAAGCCCGTCAAATTCTCCTTTCTGAGCTGACTTCCACTTCGACCTCACCAATGTCGAGCAGGAGAGGTACAGTTTTTTAATTTTCTTTTGTTGAGGCCCTATTGTCAAAGATGAAAGGATTTGTAAAAGGTATTGACCATCTCATGATTGTTAAATGAGCTCAATGTGTAACATTCATCATTTAATGTTACACATTGCATTTGTTAATTACTATGTGGAAGTGAATATATGGTCTTTATTACCATGACTGTTTGTTTAAACAAAGTTGATTCATATACTTAATTGTTGCTTTTATTAAAATATATAAAAACAATTTGGAATACAAGAGAAAACTGCAAAAAATATATTCAGATTATAATGATAACTGTATAATTATGTGTACTTTATAATTAATCAAAAATAGAATCCATGTACTGTATTTTTGATTCACAATACAAAAATTATGATATTTTTCCCATTTTGCTTTATTTAGATAATCAAAGGTGTTTTTCAAGTTGCTCCAAATGAGCTACAGATGGGCACTTCCATCTACATACTCATATGTATTTTCATTTTACAGCAGGTGTCATTCTCTTTGGCGACAGAGAGCATATTCATTCACAGGTGAACTTGGACAATTGCCAGGCCATTGTGTCCTTTGTGAATGTAAATAACAACCACTGGAAGTTACTGGTTAGTTACATAGTTATTCCTCTATATAGACTCAATGTCAAGTAATGTTTTGAAGATATTATAAATATTTGTTTCATTAAAATACATATTAATAATTTTCAGTATGTAAATGAAGTCAACCACACCGTCTATTTGGTGGATCCTGCAAACGGTTCCACAGAGGAGGCAGAATCAAAACTGGCAGCCACAAAAATCCGGTATTTATTCATTCAATGAATAACTGTACACCCTCGGGGTGAAAGGTTTGCGTCAGTGAGCAGAACTATGTTGGCACAGCAGTTATGTGGAAGGCATGAACTCGGTTGGCCAATCGTCAGTAGGAGGGTGGTAAAGAAAAGTTTTCATTGATGCACATGCAGCCTACACTTAAATAGCAACCCAATAACTTAGTTAACAGTCATGGAACTTTGAGATGTAGTTGGTCTGTCACGTTTGTAAGTTTTCAAATGACAAATCAATTCCCCCATGCTGTAATTACAGCTTTAAAAAATCACCCAAAACAAGTCAAAATAAAAATACACAGGGCAGACAAGGAATCCAAAACAGAAGTGTTAATTCATGTAAAGACACATATTTATCAACTCGATGACCTATGAGGTATTTGTGGCAGTTTAGCAGGTGAATAGAGAAGACTAATGGATATGTATCATGTATCAGCACCGAGATACACAGAGCGACCTCACATAAATACTGAGAGATAGAGAGATGAAGGAGACCTGAACAATGTAGGGGATCTGAACAGACCCCCATTGATATTTAGACATAGTTTATCAATATTGTGTATTGTCACAGCAAAGAATGCCTTGTTTTAAGGACATGTGTGCCACACAACTCAAAATTATGTCTTTACATTTTCTTTTATGCTAAATCTTTTTTCTATGAGAATAAACTGCAATAATGCAACTACTGGGTGAGGGTTTATTTTTGTCTGTGTGTTTGTTTGCTTTTGTTAATGCAGCGTCACAACAGCGTTAAGGTTTAGAGGTGGACAAACGGTTTGGCCTTTAACTCAGAGATAGAAGCAATTCAGATCACTTTTTTAATGTCAAATGTGAATATGTAGGTAGTGTAATGGGATTTTGTAATTCTTATGAGTATCTTATATACTTTATATTATAGGTGGACTGTTTTATAAACTATCAAGGACTGCATTCTGAGACTCGTGGTATATGCAGCAGCTGCCTAAATAACATGCACGGATGTATGAATAAAGGACGTATGGACTTATGCTTATGTCACAACTATTAGCATGTGTGACAAAGGCCTCCTTGCTGTATACATGCATGTATCTATATGTCTTGTGACAACACTGATAAGTACTCCTTTGTTTGTAAATATCAAAGCTGAATATTCCAAAAACAGCCCACTCCTCTGTATACTGTCTTTATAGCGCTGTGAATTTCAATCTTCAGCACTCACTTGCACAGAATCGTTGTGGCTCTGTGCTACTGAGCCTCTTCTTGCGAGAACAAAAACTTTAAAGATAAGTTTTAGTTTTTCGATATTAATCATTTCATCTTAAAAAGTTTCACCTGGTAGGGTAAACTTTTGACACGAAAATAGAAAGGATTGACAGTGAACTAGATATCTTCTTTCTTAGTAAGGTTAAAATAAATACATCATGTCTAGTTTAATAGTGGGAAACATTTGATAAAAACAATGACAGGTCTAATTGTGTAAAAACTCACGGAAACTTTCTGATTTCTACCTTTTCATTTTCTAGATCCAATGTGACACATGACAGAAATGGTTCCACGCACAATGCTTGAACATGGACGCTGAAAGCCTGAAGAGAACCAGGGCAGGCAGCTGGAGCTGCACTTTGTGCCCTTCATTCACAATCTATCTTCACTGAATTACTTCATTGCCTGCAATAGAAGTATTTTTGCACTTTGTTATGTAAAAGTTATTATGTTGTTTTACTATTTAATTTACATATGTTCTCATTATTGAATAATCTATTTGAAACTCCAACATATATATCATAGTATTAAGTATATGCAATTAATATATTTTCTCTTTTATTTATTAATCTATTTGAAACTCAAATAGTATGTATATATATATTGTTTTTTTCTTAGAATTTTCTTTATATATTTTTTCATTTATTTAATATTCGATTAAATAGTAATATTTATATTCAATTCAATTATTTTTATTTTGACTCTGCTTAAAGACATTGTACTATACCATCCAACACTGTTTTTAATTAAATTATTTTTTATTAAGAAATGGAAAGTCCCTCTATGAAACTATACATTCAAAATGTACTAAATAATTAATTTAGTGTGATTCTGTAGTGTTTTAGGAAAACACAAAGCAGAACATTGTAAGAATGCTAGAAAACAAAACAATTAAATACCACTAAAACATTTCAGGTTTCCAAAAGAAATTATCACATTAAGATACTCTAATTCTTATTTGGGTCATTGTAGTACAACAGAGTAATGTGGAAATTAAACAAAAAGAATGAAGCCATATATTCAATATTGCATCCTATTAAAAAACCTGAGTTAAATGTCCTGGAAAAGGTAATAGTTTGTGACTATGCTTTTTTCTTTCTAATCTAATCTGAAATTCGACATACATTGCCTCGTGAATTTATGAGGTCAGCTCAGGATGAAGATTTTGACAGGCTCTCGTCTTGAAATGAAACATCAGAATGTCCTGATTGTCTCTGAGGGGCATCCTGAGATGGTCTACTATGCATTAGAAGTGGAATGATTTCATAACTATTGGTCATTCTTTTTTAAATATTATCTAAAGTTAGACATAAATTGCCTCATGAACCTATTTGAAGTCAGCTCAGAAAGGACATTTTGACAGGCTCTCATCTTGAAATCAAACATCAGAATGTCCTGATTGTCTCTGAGGGGCATCCTGAGATGGTCTTATTTCAAACTCAGTGTAAATGAACATATGAATATAACACATTTCCAAGACTTTTCCAAAGCTTTTGGGATTTAATTTTCTTCAAGGACTTTTCTAGGTCTGGAAATAACCATTTTAAAATTCCATGACTTTTCCATGACGTACCACTGCCTCAATGGGTCAGTTTGTGTTATTGTGTGACTTTGGGATCTAAACCAACGTGGCCCACAGCAGGACATTGCTTAGCTTCTGTGCCTGCCCAGTGGTCAGTTACCAACAGACAGAAGCTGATCATAGTCATACCTTCACTTGCTTCTTCTTGATGAGTGGTCGCACTTTTGCAAAGTCATAGAGCTCAACATTTTCATCCAGCCACACCTGCAGGTAGAAGACAGAGTTTTAATAACACAGCAGGCAATGAACAAAGAAGCAGCAAACTCATTCTAACACCAGGTGACATACATCTGCATATACTTTGATTGGCCATTCCGACACATGGAAAACAGATATTTATATGAACTCGTTCTGAGGCCAAGTTTATTTGCATGTATTTTCAGCATCGTATTCAGTCCTCAATAAAAGCATTAACCAGCAGTGAGGTGCAAAAATATAGTCTCAATATCCTTGTTTGGTCCTGATCTCTGTGCAACCAGACTGACCTTTGTTAGGGACGGACATATTGAAACCTCACACCTGTATTGTACAACGACACCTCTGCCTGCGTGAATATATTGGAACCTTTTATAGAAAAGGAGTTGAAATAACAGCCATAACAGTTCACAGTTACTGATAAAGAAAAGGAGGAGAATGAAGCACCTGGTTCTTGATGCCGTCGTCTCCGGAGAGATCTGTGGTGTTGAGCTGGAGAACCAGAAACTGAAAAATTCTGCCGTTGGTCCCCACCGCCTGTACCGTTATGGGACGATCTAATACACGCTGGGGCTGGCTCTGACACACACACACACACACGTAATATGTTCACAGACTATATTGACAGATTTGCTGTGTATAGTGGCGCCCTGTTAAGTGATGCGTACATCCTTACCCCGTAGAGTTTGTGCGCACGGACCAGAGCGTTTCCAAAGGCGAACATGAGCATCTTGGCTCTGAACTGCTCTGGCCGGAGCTTACAGGTAGCATCGGCTCCGTCCAGGAAGTACAGTGTGTGGGCATGAGGATAAGGATAGTCATCCCTGAACCCTGATTGGACAACAGAGATGCCATTAGCAGGATTGAGCACAAGACAAAAGTGGAACTCCTCGTCAACACTAGAAGACATCTGTGATGCGAGAAAGAGGACTGGGTGTCTTCTCACCGGTACAGTTCAGCTGCTCTTTGTACATGTGGACTTGCTGCAGGTCGATGGTGGGGGAAACGGGGTACAAGGTTTCCAGGACTTGATCTGCCGTGTGGCCCACTTCCTGTTTCCCAGAAACCTCTGGGAGAGGATCCATGCAGTTTTGCAATAAACCATTCTGACCCCGGATCTGGAACAGGTCCTCACCTGGTGTTCAAACATGGAACCAAAAAGGAAGTCTGTTCATATTATGGAAGCCCTGAAAAGAGAAAAACTAATTCTGACCTAAATTGTTTTCTCTCTTGAGAAAGGGTCTTGGAAGATCTTCTAAGTTCCTTAAAGTTTTTTTCTTATGAAACAGGTGGGTAAAAAAAGGTTTTTAGAGGATAATCGTTATCACATATTTTTTATCTGTGATGAATTGATTGATTTAGCAATCACTTATATATATATTTTCTTTTGCTAAATCAATTGTTTGTTGTTGTAATACTCATAGTGGCCACAAGAGGTCAGATTGCACCATGTTTCTTTTACAGAGTTGTAACTCTCCCTGCACTCTAAACACAAGATACATATATTGTGTGTTAGCAAGTTATGTTAATCAAAACTAATCTGGAAAAAAAACATGCATTTTGAACTATTTAGAACACGTGGCGCACTTCTGCCTCTTGTGGCCAAACTGTGTACTACAACAACTAACCCCTCTCAGCTTCTCATCAACAACCATTGGATGGATTGCTGTAAGAGTTAGTACAAACATTTATGGTCCCTAGAGAATGGATCCCAAGGACTGAAGGGATCCTCTCACTTTTCCTCTTGTGTAACCAGCCGCCCAATGTGCACATACCCTGTGGAAAATCTTGCTTTGTTTACATACTATCTTGAGTCTTCTTCTTTACTGCATATTGCTGCCAACTATTGATCAGTGGAATAGCATGAACAGCATGCCGATGAAAACAAGCAAAACAGGGACCCACAATTGCTCCATTTGTACTAGTGGTGGTCAAAAACTCCACAAGTGGTACATTCAAGTATTACACCAAGTAATCCGAAACGGTGTATTACCTCTTTTCCATGTGGCTGCCAAAGAGTACTTCTCAGAAAGGATCCTCCTTCCAATCCCTGGGTGGCTGGACTGTAGAGTTGCACATAGATGGAGCAGGTTGAAGAGCAAAGTGTTGCTGGGAGAGGAACACACAGACAGCGTGAGAGAGAAGGGAATGATTAATTTCCCAAGAAAGGAGTGAAAAAACCCTGTGCTGCCAATAGCAACCGCTCGTGTACAGAAAGAACCTAAGAAAAGGGATCACATTACTTATGTATTAGCTTATCATAATCATTTTAAATCCTTCTCCTCGCCTACAGAGCCTTGATTGGTGAGGCACCATCATATCTGAAGGAGCTGATAGTACCATATTACCCAACTAACAAGCTTATAGTACTATATTACCCCACTAAAGAGCTCATAGTACCATATTACCCCACTAAAGAGCTTGTAGTAAAGAGCTTATATTACCATATTACCCCACTAAAGAGCTCATAGTACCATATTACCCCACTAAAGAGCTTGTAGTAAAGAGCTTATATTACCATATTACCCCACTAAAGAGCTCATAGTACCATATTACCCCACTAAAGAGCTTGTAGTAAAGAGCTCATAGTACCATATTACCCCACTAAAGAGCTCATAGTACCTATAAGAGCTTCCTGATTCGATGTGAGGTCAAAGGTCAGGGATGTCGTATGTGTACAGATGGTAAAGCCCTCTGAGGATAATTTGTAATTTGTGATATTGGGCTATACAAAATAAACAGAATTGAATTATAGTACTAAAGAGCTTGTAGTACCATGTTACCCCACTAAAGAGCTCATAGTACCATGTTACCCCACTAAAGAGCTTGTAGTACCATGTTACCCCACTAAAGAGCTCATAGTACCATGTTACCACACTACAGAGCTCATAGTACCATGTTACCACACTACAGAGCTCATAGTACCATGTTACCACACAACAGAGCTTATAGTACCATGTTACCCCACTAAAGAGCTCATAGTACCATGTTACCCCACTAAAGAGCTCATAGTACCATGTTACCACACTACAGAGCTCATAGTACCATGTTACCACACTACAGAGCTCATAGTACCATGTTACCACACAACAGAGCTTGTAGTACCATGTTACCCCACTAAAGAGCTCATAGTACCATGTTACCACACTACAGAGCTCATAGTACCATGTTACCACACTACAGAGCTCATAGTACCATGTTACCACACAACAGAGCTTATAGTACCATGTTACCCCACTAAAGAGCTCATAGTACCATGTTACCCCACTAAAGAGCTCATAGTACCATGTTACCACACTACAGAGCTCATAGTACCATGTTACCACACTACAGAGCTCATAGTACCATGTTACCACACAACAGAGCTTATAGTACCATGTTAACCCACTACAGAGCTCATAGTACCATGTTACCACTACAGAGCTCATAGTACTATATTACCCCACTAGAAAGCTTATAGTACAGAATAACCCCACTAGAGAGATTGTATTACCATATTACCCCACTAGAGAGATCACAGTACCATATTACCCCACTATAGAAAGCTTGTTTTTTACTTATTACTGTGAGCAATGCTGCCGTAATCCTGTAATTTCCCCACTGAGGGACTAATAAAGGATTATCTTATCTTATCTTATAGTACTGTATTACCCCACTAGAGAGCTGCGCTCACTAAATGCAGGGCTACTTGTGGTTCCTAGACACAGTCCCCACATTTAAGAGTAGACTTAAGACTTTCCTCATTAATAGTGCTTATAGTTAGGGCTGAATCAGGTTTGCCCTGGTCCAGCCCCTTGATATGCTGCTATAGGCCTAGACTGTTGGTGGACATCTTAGGATACACTGATCTGGGCGTATGTTGATGTGGCGCACTACCTGTATTTCTCTTTGCCTGGTCGTTCCTGTGTCGTGTCCCAGAAGCGGGCGTGTTTGATGGCGTTCTGCACGCGTTCATCCTGATCTGGTATTTGATTGGCAGGACTCTCTGTCAGTGAGAGGAGCTGAGGCGGCAGACCGGGAATCAGTTTCGTTTTGGTCAACCACAGAGCCTGACGCACGCCTGAGACAGAGAAAGATACAGATTTGAAAGGACATAAGGTTTTGAAAAAGGATTGATTAACTTGGTTGGCTCTATTCTGTAGCCAGCACTGCATCTAATTATAAAGCTCACAATCTGTATGTGTATTCTTCACATATCACGAGAATAGCTCTGATCTACTTCACACTTACAACCAAACTTTTCTTCACTTTGCCAGCAAATAACCTACAGCAACGGCCTCGCTCTGCCATGGAAACTCAAATTGGCAAGTTATATGAGCAGCAGTATCTCTGAAGGAAAGCTTTTGACTATTTATATATCAAGAGCTCATCTGCCAAAGTTAGAGCAGGATGAGCATTTCAACTAACTCTTGGATATCTGAAAAAGACAAGTTATCCAACATAAGCAGCACGTACATGATGACGTACAGGGTCCTGTCATGGACATCGAGGCTTCTGTAATGCTTCTTCTCATGCTTTAGGTTAAATACAAGGTTTCATGTTGTGAAATTCTTAGCACTTACGTTGGTCATATGATGCTATAACAGGGACATGTTTTGCAGTAGGAGGTTTGTTATACGCAGTTTTATTTAATTCTGACTATATCCCGATTTTCAAACGAAAAAGTAAAAAGATCAAACTGAACAAAATGTTAAATGCTTTCAGTTTATTGAATTCTTGATCATCTGCGATGGTGCACACCTCTGAAAACAGGACTAAATACCTTATAAGAGTCAGTGGGGTATTCAGATAAATTCGTATTCATATCGATAATCCTCTAAGCAGCACATGGACGACTTCAAATCCTAATGTATACTTATGCAAAAAGACCACTGGTCATAAGAATATGTAAACAACAACGATGTGCTTGTCATGTGATACCTTCCAGTGCACTGGTCCTCTGGTTGTACACAAAGCACGGCTTCTCTTTGAACAGCGGCATCTCGTGGGCCGGAGGAGCCTTGTAATATCTCGGGTCCTTGTAGTCCCTCTCCCACTGTGGGTTAACGGGCTTCGACAGCCCCGGCACAAAGTGCATCCTTTCCCCGTAAGTCACCATCTCCAGCCCGGGGATCTCCACTCGCTCCCTGGGTTTGCGCGGTGGGGGGACCTTGGCTGCCAGAGGGCGGCTGACAGCGAAGTGCCTGCTGGGCTGAACGTGGCTGGCTCCTCCATGTGTGCACAGCCGCCTCAAGTCCTTCAACAACACGGTTTGGGGGAAAAACGGAGCCGCCGTTTTTAAACAATGAACAGATTCTGGAAACATGTCAGCTTCTAGTGGGCTTCTTGGTGAGTTTTCAAGATTCAAGCTGTTATTCTGACCTCCGTCAGTAAACAGAGTTGCAGGGCGCCGCCATATTGGATTTTCTTCTTCGTCTTATTTCTCGGTTCGGTGTTGACGCCGGTTGGCAACACGCAGCTGCATTCCGCCACCCTCTGCTTCGGAGTGTGGTCATCACATCCATTCATGTGGTCATCAGTGTGGTCATCACATCCATTCATGTGGTCATCAGTGTGGTCATCATATCCATTCATGTGGTCATCAGTGTGGTCATCACATCCATTCATGTGGTCATCAGTGTGGTCATCATATCCATTCATGTGGTCATCAGTGTGGTCATCATATTCATTCATGTGGTCATCACATCCATTCATGTGGTCATCAGTGTGGTCATCACATCCATTCATGTGGTCATCAGTGTGGTCATCATATCCATTCATGTGGTCATCAGTGTGGTCATCATATCCATTCATGTGGTCATCACATCCATTCATGTGGTCATCACATCCATTCATGTGGTCATCAGTGTGGTCATCACATCCATTCATGTGGTCATCACATCCATTCATGTGGCCATCACATCCATTCATGTGGCCATCACATCCATTCATGTGGTCATCAGTGTGGTCATCACATCCATTCATGTGGTCATCAGTGTGGTCATCACATCCATTCATGTGGTCATCACATCCATTCATGTGGTCATCACATCCATTCATGTGGTCATCAGTGTGGTCATCACATCCATTCATGTGGTCATCACATCCATTCATGTGGTCATCATATCATCAGTGTGGTCATTACATCCATTCATGTGGTCATCAGTGTGGTCATCACATCCATTCATGTGGTCATTCAATTCAATTCAGTTTATTTTGTATAGCCCAATATCACAAATTACAAACTCCCCTCAGAGGGCTTTACAATCTGTACACATACGACATCCCTGACCTTTGACCTCACATCGGATCAGGAAAAACTCCCCAAAAATAACCTTTGACAGGGAAAAAAGGGAAGAAATCTTCAGGAGAGCAACAGAGGAGGATCCCTCTCCCCGGATGGACAGATGAATAGATGTCATGTGACCAGAATGAACAGCATTTACAAAGTTACATAAACACATTACATGAATATGACAATGTATGAATGGAACTCCAATCCATGAAACAGAAGGAGGTAGAGAGGAGAGGGGGGGGGGGCGCATCAGCAGGGCCAACGCGGGAGGCCGGCTCACCAGCATCAGACACCTTCAGGTCCAATGGACCCTATGAGACGTGAAGTCACAACGACTCCGGGGAGGAAGCAGAGTTAATAAGGTGTAATGGAGAGATGTAAATTCATCCATAAGGAGAAAGAGAAGAGGAGATAGGTGCTCAGTGTATCCTAAAACATCCCCCAGCAGCCTATAAGCCTATAGCAGCATATCAAGGGGCTGGACCAGGGCAAACCTGATTCAGCCCTAACTATAAGCACTATCAAACAGGAAAGTCTTAAGTCTATTCTTAAATGAGGTGACTGTGTCTGCCTCCCGGACTGAAAGTGGAAGCTGGTTCCATGAAAGAGGAGCTTGATAACTGAAGGCTCTGGCTCCCATCCTACTTTTTAGGACTCTAGGAACCATCATCAAATCCATTCATGTGGTCATCATATCCATTCATGTGGTCATCATATCCATTCATCCCGATTCTCTGAGCAGATGAATAAAGCCCCACTGCTCTCCACTCGACACGTCATTCAACTTGTTCTATTCAGAGCATAAAAAGAGGGTTGTGGGAAAGACACAATCAACGATGCTACCTCCATAAAAGACCCCCACAGACCACCAGATATCATTATCACCTGCTATGAAATAGGCAGATCAGTCGGAGTTGGACTGGTAAACAACTCATAAATAATATACAACTGTGTAATATATATACATGTAAATACATATATGTGACTGTGTGGGAGGAGGAGCAGCTGACCTTGTGTCAGATGTTGTTCCTTCATTTGTTTGTGTATTTTGAGGCATGAACCTTTATTTTTGGCTGAGTAGGCCAAAGGTATTTTGCTTCTGCTTTCTAAACATTAGATGACTGAGAACTTAAACTGAGACTATTTGCATCTCTGGCTGTAACACACATGGCCCAATCTAAACACCTGGTTTCTGTTGATATGTTGTACTGGATTTGAGTTAACATTATATTTAAAAGTGTGTATTAAGGTCAATGTGTTTGTTTTAAGGATAGCAGCTCATCAATAAACATACTTCCCATTGTGTTGCAATTGTAATAGTCTGACTTCTTGAATTCAAAATTATAGTCTTGTCCTTATTTGTGAAAATATAACAATGTATATATATATATACATATATATATATATATATGTATATATAACAATTGTTTAACCAATCAGTCCACATTTATATGTTTCGTACACTAAAATAAGACTGCTGTATTTGAAGTAGTCTGGTTATAAAAGTGAAATGTCAAAAGATGTTATTGCCCCCAGTCTCCCCTACAAGCACTACAACCAGACAGTGTTCACATAAACCAGAAGAATGCTTTCCTATTGTCTTAAGTGTGTCCAAGTCTTTGTCTGTTAAAACAAACACCGCGTCTTTACCTCTGTCTATCAATGTCTGTGTTCCAATCTTCCACTGTCTTATTCCAAATGATTGCATTGACCTTCGATTTGCTGAATGGAAGGATCCACAGCTTCACTCTGTACAGCTTGTTTTGCTAACCGCTCCTCCTGCTGCTTTCCCTTCAGATCAAGCCTACATGGGCAGGAGCCCACATCAACACAATGACATACTTCCATCAATGAGTCTGGAATGTGGGCTACTTGTCGTTAGATAGAATGACTTGACGGCTGAAATTTGAAGGATCTCAGACTGTTGACAACTGAAACAGAATTGTTTCCTGGTTTATATTCCTCTGCCTAATGCAGAGCCAAGAGTGGCTTATTGTGCCAGCATCTCCACTGAATAAACTCCCATACGTTTCTCAATATATACAGATATAAAAATGAGATCATCTCTTTATATATACAAAGAGTGAGAGAGTATCTAATTTGTATGTACAGTATATGATGATGATTAATCCTTGAATTGAACATGTATCTCCCTCCATGAGAGCCGAAATGCTTTTCAAAGTCTTCTCTCACTGCCGGGATTATTTTATAGGAATGTGATTCTGCTTGATGCAGAGGTGTTGGCTTAGGGAGTTTTTCCTGATCCGATGTGAGGTCAAAGGTCAGGGATGTCGTATGTGTACAGATTTAAAGCCCTCTGAGGCAAATTTGTAATTTGTGATTTTGGGCTATATACAATAAACTGAATTGAATTGAATTGAATTATTAAACTTAGTTATTTATTTGCAAAGAAGATACCACTTTTAAATACGTTGAGTCCCAAGTGTTTAGAAACTAATCTCAGATTGTATTTACCCAGACTTTAAATGATTCATTTGAGGACTAATGAATGCAGAAATAAAGAAATATTGTGGAGAGAGATCTGGATCCTTCTTTCCCCTTCTCTTCCTCTCTTGTATTTTACAGCCAGAGAGGCCAAACTGAGGATGGCAGTTTTTCCCAGAAGAATCCAATACCACATCTGATCCTGCAGACCTACATGGACACAGACGGATTCAGATTAGTCAAATCTTCTCTGGTGGGGATGAATCCACTGACAGGAGACTGACCATCCGGTGAGCTGGTGCGTTCAAAGCATCTTTGGAGCTCTTGTGTTAGTGAGATGGTTGTGGATTTCCAGAAGTACAAACACAGCCCCACACGCCCCCGTCAGCCTGTGTGACTCCCTGAGGACCTCCAAAGAGCTCATCAAACAAGGACAACAGAGGATCTATTTCATGTGACCGTGGTGTAAATAGTTCATAACCTAACATTAGCATTTAACTTCTAGCGATTGCATTTACGCTTAAAAGTAATATATATATCATACAAGTGGCATTTGTTTATTTCAATTACATCATCACTGTGCCACTTTCATTAAAAAGGACATTATGAAATACAATTTGACATTATGAAAAATCATGTAAAAGTGTCACTCGAAACTAAATGTAAAAATGTAAATATAACATTTCATAATAGTGAGTAAACTGCTGGCTCATTTATATCTTGTACATCGTTTATTAATATGATGAATGTGTTCATGGTAGGCTCCGGTCACAATGTCCTAAAATGCAGGACCACACCTAAAAGGGATGTCATAGTGTATTGACACCTCCACATGCAGCACGGTGAGAAACTACACCACTGCATGACTACTGCAATTCATGAGTTGTATCCACATGGCTGAATGCACTAAAGTTGCGGTGGATATTTTACAAAAAACGCCCTTCATATATATAACATATACAGTAACATTCCCATGATTTACATCAATGAGAATAAAGTAATGATAAGTTGAATAAACTACATGACACCACCTACATTCAATAATGTTGCTCATTAGGCTTCTGACATACATAGCGCAGAAATATATGCAGTCCACAAACTGACACATTTAAAAAAACATATGCTCTATATGAAACACATTGTAAATGAAACATTAAACTATGAAGTTGTGACCTTGAGTCTAAATACTGTTTGAGGGTGTTCACAACATGTCTTAATTAACATACTAAGGGGCCACCAGGCAATAATTTTTGCTGCTGGATCTCTATAGTCCATCTTAACCCATAATATGTGTTTTTATTTAGTGTCTCATCATATGCATATGCCGATCCAACCAGTAATACTAAACTGGCACATTAAATGTTTTTTGTGTGCCAAACAGCAAATTGATTAAACATGACAGTTTCTTTAAGAATATGCACCACGTAAGCACGGTGAAAATGTATGTCCAACAACTATTGTAGATTGTGACCAGTATTAGGATATAGCAGGACAAGCTTTAGTTGATACTGTATTTTAAAGGTGCAAAATCCCCAAAAAAGATGCAGTTACTCAAAGTACAAACCACCAGTTGACACACTGTGAACTAGACTTTATGGGCTCCTGGGGGCCCGGGGTCTCGGAGCAGTTGCCCACTTTGCCTGGTTGCTAGTCCAGCCTTGGTTCACATTCATATTAGGTGGCCAAGTTTTTACCTCGTGCCACGCCAAATGAGCATGTGATTTACTTGCTGAAGACCAAACTGAAGGCTAAACTGAAGGCTAACTGAAGGCTGCAGTAGGGGGGGCGCATCATCAGGGGGGGCAACCTGCTTGACGTTTGTTGCAAACAGTCTTCAACTTCTCTAAAAGATTAGAAACCAAATATTATTATTGTTATTATTATTATCATCGATATTGTTATTATTATATTATGAAATGTTGTATTTTTTCATTTAAAAATAAATGTGCTGGAGTAAAGAGCCGATGCAGCAATTGACTGCTGTCCAGATTGGATACACGTTTTTTTTAAACACACACAAACTATGAAAAAGCAAGAGCTGGTGAAAGTAAAACCAACTCAAATCAAAGTGTTCGTGACCCCCTCTCACGTACACTCACATCCGCGCACACAGATATTCTGTCGATATTCTTCAAAGCAGTTTACGCTCGCCCCTTCCGTTTGCTGCGTCGTACTTTTCTTCTACTACGCAAATTGCGCTATAGTCACTGGCGAGGCTTTTCAGCTGGTTAGCCAAACATCCACAGAAAAAGAGATGAGCAGGAAAACGAGACGAAGAAAATAAGAACAGTTTATTCAAAGCTAGACAAATAGCAAGATACATATACTCTGTTTAGGTACGTAATGTCCCTTTTCAACTTTGTAGAAATGTGTTCGTTAAATTAGCTTCCGTTTGCTACGTGTATGAATGACTATATGTATGGGCAGAAATTCTGCGTTAGCCAACATTGGCTAGTTAGCTGGTTGGCTACCATGTTAGCTAACGATTGAGTCTATTATCGGACTAGGTCTCGTTCCGACCACAGAGGCTAGTGAACGCTAGCTGGGTAGCGAGTTGTTAATGTGGTTCACACGCTATCGCATACACTGCTGCTCGTTACTGTTGTCCTTGTTGTATTCTCTGACATGACTTCGCTATTGCATTCTCTCCTCTCAGCGAGCTATTTCAAATTAGTTTCAATGAAGCTCAGGTTGTTAGGCTACACCGAGGCCAAACACTCACACTAACTACTGTGGCCTCCACCTAACTTCCTGCGTTACCCAACTTGATTGATAATGTGTCGTTGCTATTATATTTTCCACAATGGGCTCCCAGCCAACGTCGGGTAGCGATCGCAGACGCATAGTTAGCAGATTGAACAGACTCTGCTCCTCTGATGCTGGAATCTGCTACAGTCGTATCAGCTAGCGTTAGCTCCATTAGCAAACTCAAAGAGCTCATATCATGAACAGGGCTCTGTTCCAAATGTGGAAATATTGACAGCTCGCGACGATCTTCAACAAAACCGTGTTGTCCAGTCTCGGGTTGACTTGTCGTTCTCATGTGTCTGCTGGAGACATGAGGACGAGGTGGTGCAGCTGAGTGTGGGTGGTGAGACCAGGCCATGTTGCTACAGCTAGATTGTATTTCCCTTAACAATTCCATCGAGGACTATGTCCTGTGTGATATGATCAGATTGAATATTAAGATAACTGGCATGCACTCATTAGCTAGTTCCACTGTAAGGGGCCATTGATTCATCAAATGGACACACGTCAACAGGAATACACATTTATGAAATTGTAATAACGTAATTAACGCCAATACATATCGGGCAAGGTGGGCTGGAAATGTAAAGACAGCATTTAAACTAGAATTGTAGTCCCCATAGAGGAAACGTTATAGAATAAATTGTGAATGGGCATAAATGTATATTTACAGAAAGGAAGAGCATGCATTGTGTTTGATTTGGGCCCGCAATGTTATTTTGATTGCCATTTGCAGTAATGAATGAAATTCACTTTTTGTCCCATATGCACACAATTCATACAGCAAGCAAGTTGTGTGTTAGGTGCCGATACCAAGGCTCTGCACAGATGTTTTTATTCCAAGTTTCTAAATTGGCATATTTCAGAAACAGGTCCTGTGTGTCAGGTTTGTTTTCTTGTGGAGAAACTGTTGAATCGGTTGTCCCAGTAGCTTTTTAATTGGGGTTAGGTCTGTAGCCTGTGGACATGCTGTGTAGTGGATGCTATTGGGTGTGAGGCTGTAAGCAGGTTAGTGGGTGGAGTAAAATACTTTGCTTTCACTGTTCAGGTTGATGTTGTCAGATAGGAGGGCAACCAAAACATTGCTGACAAGGACTCTGTGTGGGATACCAGAATTGGTGTCTTGATATCAGTGCTTCACAAATACTATTGTCATTACCTATATAGCTTTAACATTTTTGAAAAAATCAAAATATTTGCCACTGTGGTTACCACTAGTTTTCAGTAAAGTTGTGGCATCCGAGGATTCCTAAAAAGTCTTTAAAGTATTAAAAAACCCTGAAAGTATATGTTAAGACATCATCAGAAAGGGGATGCACAGATAAAGTGCTGGGGTCAAAGACACGTTTAAACCTTAAAAATACTTAGTGTTTTATACCAAGCTATTTCATAACATATTTCCCAATTAAATGCATGATTTGATTTTTAAGGAGGTAATAGTAATGGGCAATAATTTTCAAGAGAGTTTGTTGAAAGATGTAAATATCAGGCACAGGCCAAAGCATACAAAACAACCAGCTTTAGTACAATAAGTACATTTTTACCAAAACAATATTTCAGCAAAAGCCCCTGCCATTTAGATTGTATTCAGGAAAGAGTTGCATACTCTTCTTTTAGCTGAGGCCAAAGATAGTGTGTGGGAGTGATGTTGCCTCTTGCTTTGAGCAGGCCTAACCCATTCTCATATATGGCCTATACAGTAGCATTGATTTTTTGCTGGGAGTTGCTCAATCTGACAGAGGCCTCTGTAGGAGGGAGAAAAAAAATGGTTTGACCTGCTGAAGCGGATGTAATTACAGACGTAGGACTGACTTCAGTCAGGGCAAAAGGCTGTTCGATGTTTTCTTGAAATCTGATTTTTAGCAAGACCTACAAACCTGTTTGCTCAATTTTGAGCGACCAAATGTTCTTATTTGTTAAACTCAGCTGAGCAGCGTTCCCACGTAATCAACCATTCTAGTTTTCTGTTGAGGCAGCTGCACTGGAGGTGATGTTTCTGTTGCACTCAGCTCAGAACTCTGTTAGAATCAATGTTTTCATAGAATGGAATTGCCATCAGTCTTTATTTTAACATGCATTTTTTAGTCACTGTTATTGGCTGCAAATATCCTGTGTGGTGCGCCTCTAGTAAAATCAGTTTGATGAATTCAGAACATCAATATCTAAATAGACTGTAATAGTAGTTTGTAAGACCACAGTGGTTTGTCACATGACGTATGCTGGGATTTCTTTCTATCAAAGTTAAGAAGCTGTATTGACTAAAGTAGAGATGTATTTGGGTAGCTGCAGACATTCACATGCATTGGGTTCACATGCGTGTTGCACGTCCTCACAGGGGTTTGGGGGTCATGTTATTTCTGTAAATGACATCAGAGGAGCTTTGACACACTGCGCATTGTCCGCTATCTCAGACATTTCCCCCTCCATCTCCTCCTCCTCCTCTCTATGACCTCCATTTTATCATCAGCAAAGAAGTGGTCAAAAATCCAATGGGCACTGAACTATTATAATGAAGTTGAACAACCTAAACGTGCCGCCATAAAAAGTTAATCTTTTGTAGTCGACCAGATATTCAGCCAACAAATATATTTATCAATTAAATTTAGGACACATTGCTTTTCACATAATAATACATTGTTATTAGGGCGCAGCGGTAAAAGTTGCCTGGTCAACCATTTGAAGAAATTGGCAACCAATTCTTAGCCTTTAGTTTCCAGATATTTTAAAATGAATATTCAATTGTTAGAAGAAAAAGCAGTACAGAGGCTGTGTCTGCCTCATGGAGAGGAGTCGAGGAAGTATCCTATAGATAACTTTTTCTACTCAGCCATTTCTCATCCTTTCAAAGCAAGTAACGGGAATAAATAGAAACGGGCGTCTGACAAAGTGGCACGCTGAACAGTGCTGCATTGCTCGGGTCCGGTTAGCACACGGTGCTATGGACCTAATGCACAAATATAGATATTCTAATAGTTCAAACTTTTCTGTTTTTTTTAAAGAAGAATATTTGCATTTTTGTCATTTATGGCCACTTGAGATACCCACAATCCAAGACTTAAGTGCTGAAGGGCCAATGGATCTGTGTTGACAATAAGCACAAAGACCAACATTGTAAAGGAAGAGAACGGATGAACAAACAACCAGAGACTTGCTGGATTCATTTTTTAGGGATCTGTGAAGAACAACAACTGGTGCACTCCTGCCATTTGGTTTCCCCAAAACTGAGGGTGCACACGTTACCTGATAACACTTTACATTTAAATTCTGTAAAGTATCAGATAAAACGCAAACATTTTGTTTGGGTTCTGTAATAGAGATGTTATTCTTCGTTACTTTTTCATGTTTGAGCTGACATATAATGGCATAGTATCTTAATTACTAAATATTATAGGTGAATAAAATTAGCATCCATATTTTCAGTGATTTATTTTTTTCTGTTAAAATTGTCTTGCAACAAAGTATTGTGAGGCTGAACCAAAACCCCAGCAAAGCCACAATGTAGAGTTGGATGAGATGGATGTGAGCTATGCTCTCTACCTTGTGGTGGGGCAGCTGCAGCTCAGAGAGGGATTGGGTCATCTGAATGTGAATTAGTTTAGTGGGCAGGTGGCACTCTGCCATCGGTGTATGAATGTGTGTGAATGAAGACCGGTAGTGTAAAGAACTTCACTATATACATGCAAGTCCATTCTTGATGGACATTTACTTTTGATTGGCAGATAAGGATTTGACTTTATCTGCAGCAAATATATCAGCAATAATGGCCCAGCAGTTATATATATTATATATATTCAGCACAAAAAGTTGAAGATAAGAAACCTGCAGGTATGTACCGTAATATCTCTGACTTGTTGTTTTTAGAAACAAAAAATGTGTTTGTTTAGTTTAATGACAACTTGTTGACAACTTGTTGACCTGCTCTCTGGCCTGCCTAAATATCCCTGAATTCCTTATCGCCTTCATGAAGTTTTGGCACTTCTGCAATTTTCTTTGCTAATTATCTATTTCTATTTATTTCTATTTCGACATAATCTGAGGTCATCCCTTGCAGTAAAATGTGATATTAATGTGAAGATCTAAGGCTTGCAGAATAAATGTAGTATTCTTTTAAATAAGCCAGTTCATAGGCTACAGAAGCAATTTGTCAATTTACTGAAATACTTCAGGAAGCCCAACAATGATGACTCTGATTTGTCTCAAAGTACGCATGTAATAAAAACCGATAACAATTCTGAAAACCAGACACTGGTAATGGTTTTCTACAGTGTGTCAGGGTTTGAGCCATAGCTAACATGGCCCCGTCGTCTCGGGGGCAATAGAACATTTTCCTGATAAGTCAACATTGTGAATAACAAATCTGTGTGGTAATTAGCAGAAGGAGAGCTAGGTGATGTTAGCTGTTAGCTATTAGCAGCCTATGAGCATCACAGTCTTGCTTGGCTAAATTCTCAACTGTGGGTCAGTGGTAGAGCAGGGTCGTCCTTCAATCCTTCAAGGAACGGCGGTTCGATCCCCAGTTCTGCTAGCCCATGTCGATGTGTCCTTGGGCAAGAGCTCCCGTAGCTGTGCCTACGGTGTATGAATGTTAGTTTCCCCTGATGGGCAGGTAGCACCTTAGCTCCTCCCATCAGTGTATGAATGGGTGAATGATGTCCTGTAGTGTTAAAGAGCTTTGAGTGGTCGAAAGACTAGAAAGTACAGTCCATTTACCACAAATAACAGAGCTAACATACAGACGTTGTATTGAGTTACATTATGATGAGTTCAAGCTCCTTTCAGTAAAAAAATGTATTGGGCGAAGGTAAATTATCATGTTATTATGATGTGTTCAAATGTAACAAAAGATTGTATGTTTTCTTTTTACCGGGGTATTGCATTGGGTATCAAGAATGTTCCTGGTCTTGGTATGGACTACTACATTTCTGGTATTGTGACATACAAAGTACTGTGCTACACTTTAAGTATTAAAATATGGTTTACATTTGATAAAATAATGTCATGTTTTTTATGATTCTTTCAGGTTGTGCGTTGAAACTTCATCACAACGCATTCCAAACACCTGGTGTTCTGACAGTGGACAAGTACACAGGGCCAGCGTTCATACGATCAAATGCTCTAAAACCAACTAACCTATGGCAATAAATCACAAGCCTAAAGTATTTAGTCAAGAAAGGGGAACCTTTGAAAGACCTTTCTACCTCTAAACACTTTCTGCAGTCGAAGTCTGTTCTAAAGTGGGGTGCATGGGTGTTGTGCTGACGGCAGGCTGTTGTCATGGTGGACTGGTTTGTCTGAGCCTGAAGCTAGCGTAGCTTCCCAGTTTCATATAGCATGTTAGCATATGGCTAGCCACGTATGGTGACTGACCAGGCCATTATATTTTTCCCCTCCATCACCATCTCTGGCCCCCTTCAAGGGGGTATAAACTAGTTGGTAGTGGTGCCCCCTTACCCTGTCATCTTTTCATTTCTCTTTCATTTAGTCATCTATCCACCCCGCCCTAAAATCATCAACTTTTGCTTTCTTTCACTCTCATCAGCACTCATCACTTTCTCTTGGTACTAAGCACTCTTTCGCTTTTTTCTAACTCGGCTCCAGTTTTTTATTATAGCCACTTCTATTCTTTGAATTCATCTCACGTCTGTCCCACTTCAGCTTCAGTTACCCAAGCTCCATCCCTGCCCAATTTAAGTCTCATTTTGGCCAAGCCTAGCCCACCCTGTCGTCTGACAGCGAAGCTGCTAGGCAGTTGTTTTGGTAGTTGTTTTTGGTTGATGGAATCGGCTTAACCGTGGAGAGACCAGGCTACCACAAACTGATGGACTTTGACAAGCGAGGAGTAGGGGGAGGAGGAGGAGGAGGAGCTGGAGCTGGAGCTGGAGCTGGAGCTGGAGCTGGAGCTGGAGGAGGAGGAGGTGGAGGTGGAGGAGGAGGAGGAGGGAAGGCAGAGACAGAGGAGGGGAAAAGGATGCCTGGGAAGACGGGCAGTCGATCAGGGCACGGTGGTCGGGGTACCAGCTCCAACTCCGGGGTTCTGATGGTCGGGCCAAACTTCCGCGTCGGAAAGAAGATCGGCTGTGGGAACTTTGGAGAGCTGCGACTGGGAAAGAACCTGTATACCAATGAATACGTGGCTATCAAACTGGTAAAATAATTTGTCTCTAGTTTATAGTATCAGTGTAATAGTAATAGTGAGGATAACAATTATTAATCCATATTTCAGATTATAACAATTAGCACTTTAAAGGGACAGAAAGCTGTTTCATATTGTACTCAAAGCATTACATTCACAACATTTGGGTTTGATTGCCCTGAAAAGATGTGTATTATGAATTGTATATTATGAATTTAATTTCATCTATTGTGTGACAAAATAATGATTCTAATTCAAACGAAATCCTCCTTTGTAGGAGCCGATCAAGTCACGGGCGCCACAGCTCCACCTAGAATATCGCTTCTACAAACAGCTGGGAAGTTCAGGTGAGGAGCACTGGGGCTTTCTGCTGTGAGAATCAGCATTGTGATGTGACCAAATATTATATTGAAGTTGGCGGTCTGCAGCATCAACACTAATGCCAACTAGCAAATAAGACTTTTTAAAGTTGTGTTTGTTTACATAATTCTCAAAGAGCAGCGCTATGTTAGTCTCATTTTCTGCTTATTATTCCTGTTTTTTGCCCAATTTGGAATAACTGCTTCCCGATGCAATGCAGACTTTGGGAGGATGTCAGCAGCCATTTCCTGCTTCACACTTTGTTTCCACTGTAACACGTGGGAGGTTCATGTTATCCCCCATTGTGCCGACAAACCAGTGTGTGTCAAGACCACCGAATGGGTTTCCAACCTGACAAATTAATGACTGACCGAGCCAGAAGAATAAGTCTCTTGTGCACCACATAAAGTAGAATACAACACAGTCACAGTATTAAGTAAGGCCAGGTATTGGGAAAAACTAATTGATGGCCCTATTTTTGTGCACCGCCGCTAAATTATCATTAATACCTTCTGCTCTCATGTTTCACCGAGTGCGGTGGAGCCTCAGACTCCCATTCAGTTGAAACTGATTGGTGATGCGGTTTTGCCCTCATTTGTCTTGGTGAAGAATGCTGTGGTGATGTAACGTAGCACTTCACCGGCCTGAAGCAGCCTTTCAACAACCAATACAATGGAAGAAAATAGTCTTGAAGCACATGAATTGGCTTCTGTTTGTGGTTAGAAAACCGGTCTTTATTTAGCCACGTAACTTATGTGTCCAGCTGAACTCAAGAATGATCAGATTTGCCTTTTGAAGGTCAAGGTCACTTTGACCCCTCATCCGTTCCATTCTTGTAATATCTCGAGTGCCTTATGCAAAGTTAGCACAGACATCCACCTGGACACAAATTAACCCAGTAGATTTTCGTGATAGTCACTTTTATTTGATCTGATATTTTGGACATACATGGACAACTTGACTGGTTGGCCGAGGCATATACTCGAGAGGCGGTAATCCTAGTTTTATGATGGAGGATGAATTTAAAAGTCTTGCAGCCAAAGAAAAGAAACTGCTCCTTCGTCTGGTGGTACGGCAGCACATACATCTGTATCAACAGGCGGTTGCTGGGATATTAACTTTTAATATTTTCGTGCACTGCGAAGGCACCTCACTGATCAATGTCTGGATTTTATACGTAAATGTGTTCTGACTATCCTTTATCTGTTCATCCAGAGGGCGTACCGCAGGTGTTTTACTTTGGACCATGTGGGAAATACAATGCTATGGTTCTGGAGCTACTGGGACCAAGCTTAGAAGATCTGTTCGACCTCTGTGACCGGACCTTCTCTCTAAAAACTGTACTTATGATAGCCATACAACTGGTAAACACATACAAACTATACTTTTTAAAATGTTAAAAACACTTAAGTTTAGTGTTTGATTACTTAGCTGTGCACCTTTGCCCTGTCCTTTCCCTTAGATAACCCGTATGGAGTTTGTCCACACCAGAAGCTTGATCTATCGAGACGTGAAGCCTGAGAACTTCCTGGTGGGCCGACCCGGCTCCAAACGGCAACACACCATCCACATCATAGACTTTGGCCTGGCGAAGGAATACATAGACCCAGAGACCAAGAAACACATCCCATACCGAGAACACAAGAGTCTGACTGGAACTGCAAGATATATGAGCATCAATACACATCTGGGGAAAGGTGAGACATGTGCACACATATACAACTCTTAACGCAATCACAGTAACATTAGCTGTGTCTGGCTCCTGCAGCAGCACCAGCGATCTACTGAAAGTATGGTGTCAAGAAGTTTGACCTAATTCATTTAAGCAGGGGCACAAGTGATTCTCTTTTCAAGGCATTGTAGCCAAAAGAGCGCATGTTGTTTTCTTTGTAAAATCCCTCACACCGAGGGCATGTTGATGCACGTCACGGCAAGATGCAAGACAGAGGCACATGGCAAAGGCCATTAATCTATGAAATATCAAATAATGGTGAGAAATCTTTGCTAAAGCCGGCCCCTTGAATGCAGACTGGCCAATCATAGCGGAGCATCGTCCAGCTCAGACCAGTCTGACAACTTTCCTGCTCTGCTCCATAGACTCTTATCAATGGTTCCGGATGCTCTTCATATATATATATATATATATATATATAAGTATAGAAGTATTTGAGCGCATCATTGACTAGCGTTAGCACTTCTATGCTACGTTAGCTTCTGAAGGTATACTGAATGTGTACACATGATGTTTTTGCTTTTTAATGATTGCAACAGTGAATAAAGAGGAACAGAGTTGTTCACTTCATTTTCTTCAGTCTCCATCAGCAGGTGATGAGGTGGTTCACTTCCACACTGATCTGTAGCTTCAGCTTCTAGCTTTATCTTCTGAACCTGTTTGTCATCCTGAAGATATCCTTCAAACACATTTTCTAAACCCTTCTGTCTGCTTCTCTCTGAAATTGCTTTTTATCATTTTCTCAAAATGTGATACTATTCATTCAGGGAGTGCAGTTAGTGACAGTGTGGACTCCAAATTAGCTCAGACAGCTTGACTGTGTGGCAGTTGGAGAAGGGGCTTAACGAAGGGTCAACAGGAGGGAAAAAGACACAACCTCCAGGTCTGAAAAGTGAAGCCAATGCGGAAGTGTCTAAAACTTCAGGATGCGACTCCTCTAGATGCAAAAAGTGTATTACCTCAGTAAACATTGTAAATATGAGTCTTCTTCAATACGGCATGATGTACATTTTGTAGATAATGTCAGTCAAACCAATGGGTGACGATTAGACCTTGAAGACTGGATGTTGATAATATTTAAAAAGGAAAGACTAGGACAGCACTCCAATTCGACTTTTTAATCTTGTCTCATGTTCGTGGATTCATACACGCTCAAGAAGGGCATTTTGCCCAAAAGGTCCATTGAGAGTGGTGTTCTAGCCTCTCCTTTTTTTATCCTAACCCCAAGGTGACATCTTCATATATTTGTTTTGTCAGTCATTCACCAAGGTCAGTCAGGCATTAATTTATTATAAAGGAAAAATACAAGTCCACACATTTTAGGAGCCGAAAGCAGAAAATGAGTTAAATAGCTGAAAACATGAATGGATCCTCCAAATTGTAAGGGACAGTAGTGTCAGAACTGTCCTAATCTCACTCAGTCGTGTTGAGATTGAGAGGAATTGAAGCCTTCTGTTGTGGTTCTGTGTTTCAGAGCAAAGCAGGCGGGATGACCTGGAAGCTCTGGGCCACATGTTCATGTACTTCCTGCGAGGCAGCCTCCCCTGGCAGGGACTCAAGGTGAGGAGGCAGTTGAGCAACCATCCAGTGTGTTAGTCAGTCCAGTCATCTTTGTTTAATTGGTCCTTCATTACTAATATCTTTAAATGTCTCTCTCTTCACCAGGCTGACACTCTGAAAGAGCGTTATCAGAAGATAGGAGACACTAAGAGAGACACGCCCATAGAGGTCCTCTGTGAAAGCTTCCCAGGTTCGTAAACACACACACACACACACACACACACACACACACACACACACACACTCTTCAAACAAAGTCAGCGTTCCTGTGCAGTGGTTGCATTTATGATCAGGCAAGCATATGTTGATCTAATCTTGTGTGTGTGTGTGTGTGTGTGTGTGTGTGGCTCCGGTGCCTGTGCGTATGCAACAGAAGAGATGGCCACCTACCTGCGGTACGTGCGTCGGCTGGACTTCTTCGAGAAGCCAGATTACGACTATCTGAGGAAACTCTTTACGGACCTCTTTGACAGAAATGGATACATCTTCGACTACCAGTACGACTGGACTGGGAAGCCACTGGTGAGTGTGTGTGTGGTCTGAGCTGAACGTACAGCTGTGTTTAGAGCAGGGTCAGGGTTCAAACAGTGAAGCATATTCATTTGGATGAACTGCAAGTAGTCATAGGGTGCATCCCAAGTCTCTCATTTGATACTTCAGTGAAGACTGATTCAACTCAAGTGTATCACTTCTAAATCTCATTTTTATTCGTTTTCTGATTCAGCATCTAGTTGAGAATCTGCGTCCTCAACTAGATGCTGACAAAAGGACACAAACAACTTTTTTTCCTTTTAGAAATACAATGAATTAAAGTCAGAGATAGCTAGATGAATCGGTCAGCAAGAAACACTTTGTACATCATTTACCATCATTTCCATTCAGAAATAATTTCCGCCATGACGTTGTTGCCTCACGTGACGCTATTGAGAAAAAGGGCGTCTCATTTCTCTAAAAACACGTTTCCTCGTTCCCTTCCTCCTCGCATGGTTGCCTTGCGTCTCTCTCCGCAGGTGGGAGGGACAAAGACACAACTTTAAGAGACTTGGGATGCACCCAAGTTCTTATTGTCTCTTATCTCTAGAAAGACACTTCCTCCTCCTTCTGCACGCTTCTAATCTGAATAGACTCACTTTGAGTGACAGATAACGTGAGCGTTGAGGTTTTGAGTGGTACATTCAGCATCACGCATAGAGGCTACTTTTTAATGTCTGAATGGGCAGGGTTCCTCGTGTGCAGCAACATTATCATTTAGATTAATAATAGTGAGTCCACATAAAGAAACGTCTTGCATTCAAATGTGCATTTCCTCACTCTGATCCCATGTTGACCCGACTTCATGTGTGTTTAGCCCACTCCTATAGGTCCGGTGGCCAGTGAGACTCCACTTCAGACAAGCAACCGAGAGAAAGCGCCGCAGACCAAAAACCAGGTACACACAATCATACCAATATTAACATTCTGAAGACCCCCCCCCAGTCCTGAATCCTGATTCCGGGACACCCTTAATATTATTCTTTGCATTCAATTGTGTCTATGTTATGTGAGCAGATATTTCCAACCCATTCTACACAGGTACAAATGAGTTTCCCAATCAATATCTTTACATATTTTACGGTGAGGTGAAATGCACATCAGTCCAGGCTTACAAAGGTTGCTATGTGGGTCTTAACGCCGCCCAAAAATCTGGTTTGAGGCAGGTGAGGTTGAGGAAACCCAGAAGGTAGACCACCTCCTTCCCCGTTTGCATGGGGCTTCCACTCGTGGACAGCCTCCTGTGCACTTCACTGTAATGCACACTTGAGTGCTCACCCGCTTGTTGCTCCTCCACCAAATACTGACTCTGAACTCACTATTTCTTTTCTCTTTCCTCATTCCTTCCTCTGCTCCTCACCCCGCCACTCCTCTTTTCCATTTGCCCTGTGTTCTCACTTCACCCTCACCTTACTGCTTCTTCCGTTTTCTCTTTTCACCCCTGTCTCCGCCCCTTTCTATGGCGTGCCTCCTCTTCTATCTTATCTGACGTTTTCACCTTTCCCCTTCCACCACCTCCTCCTCCTCCTCCCTCCCTCCCTCCCTTCTCGTTCCTCCTGCGATCGGCTTCCTGTCTCCTCTAGTCTCCAGAAGGGAAAGGCAGTGAGTCGCAGCCCACTCCAGTGACCAATCGAGAGCTGCTGGGCTCCCATCTCACTGCTGATAGGCTGGGCGGGTCCGTCCAGGTACTGAGAGGAAGGGTTAGCTCTGATGGCTTCTTGTCTGTCTGCCTACCTGTCTATCTGTCTGCCTGCATGACCTTCTCCGAGACGGAGAAGGGCCGACCTCTAGGCTGTTTCCTCACAACCTCAATAATCTATTTTACTAGAGATTCTAAATGAATGCATCCACCCTTGCAATAGTTTGCAAGGTACAGACAGTCCTAGCTTCTCTATGGACTGAACAGAAAGTGATGTAGGCTGAGTATAAGGTATAAGAGGCTTGCTTTCACATTGTGCTGAACCAACAATGGAACATTAGCAGAAGTTAAGTTGATAGTGATTGCTGAGATCATGTGAGTTGGTGTGTAAACTCCTGCCTTTTGTTCTGTTCTATCCAGGCACACAAATGTAGCTCAATACCCGTCGTTGCTCTTCTTTGATTCTATGGCTTTAAACGAGCGGTGCCTGGTATGCTATCAAACCACAGTTCAGAGGGAAATGTGGTGTTACGGAGTTGGTGTTTATTGAGAATGTGCACGTGACATCATCCCTGTCTAAACACTAGAAGTACAACGGGTCCTAAAACTCCAAGTTTGCATCGGATCAGTACAAAAGAATAACTTTTAGATCCCTGATCAAAATATGTTGCCATTGATACTAATTGTTGATTAATGATGATCCATGGTAACAGATACAGATCATACAGATCCCTTTTGTTGTTTGATTATAGCAGCTGGTCTACAAGGACTAGACTATTTATTTTCTCCACCGTTCAAAAGATTATTATCAACAATTCAAAATGCTTTTACTTTGTTTAAGTCATCTATAGGGTTTGTTCTTCCTAAAAACACACAATTCAAATGATATGGAAATATAAGACTGTATTGTTATGGATTAAAACAAATCTTGTCATTAGTAGTGTTATAATCTGCTTAGAGCTAGTGTAAACAGCTCATAATTCATCTCTGATATCTATTTATGTTGTTGTGAAAACATGTCCTTCAAACTACTGTATTTTTTTAATTAATAATCAACACTACATTTGACTAGATGACATGAGAACACATCACGATAACGTTCTAATTTACATTGGCCCAATACTCCTCTCTGAACTGAGCCTGACTAATGGACCTGTTGGTTAGCCGTTAGCGGTGCTCCTAATGTTACCAGCTCTGAACACTGATTGGTTGTTTACAATTGAACATTATCGGGGATCAGAAACTAGAAAAACATAAATGAAGTCCTAATCACAAATCTATTGAATATTGGAGGATAAAGGTCATCAGTAAAACTATATTTTCTTAACGTTATACTGTAATTAATCTGCGGTTCACATGCGTGCCAAACCGTGAGGGGGTCAGTACGGATCACAGATGGACTGGTTACCCCACGACTACACGTATTGGGATTCAATGCATTCTGAGGCACTAGTCGTTTCCCTGTCAGCTGATGTTGGCTGCACCAGATGAAGGCGCTCAGGCTTTCTTCTCCAGAGGTGGTGTTCATGCCTCATGTACGGTCACTAACTGTTTACATGCACAAAACGTTCTGCTTTTTTACCCTCATTCAGAAAAAGACAATATTGCTACTCTGTTGTTAACATGGCTAATGAAAATGAATTATCCACTAATGTTCCTTTTTTATATGGCGTGCATAACCTACTTTGATTAACTATTATCTAAATATGGAAAAAAGGAACAACTGTGCCCTTTTGCTTGTTTGCGTCTGAGGCTTTCCAGCTGCTGTTGGACGGACCTCCAAAGTCTTTCATAATGTAAAGAAGTAGCTGTGTTTCTCCCTCCGACCAGAGAGGTTGGGCATGTACAACAGTGTAGCCGTAAAGCGCTCATTCCAACGGAAACGCAACAAGTCTTAGTTTCAGGTGATATCATACATCAGTATTCATGAATATGCAGTAAAAGGTAAGAAACCTTCAGGAGAGCAACAGGAGGATCCCTCTCCCCGGATGGACAGAAGCAATAGATGTCATGTGTACAGAATTAATTATTTAAAAGCATGCTTGTGATATCAAAACGGCTGCTGTTAAGAGTGAAAACATTTTAAGGCCACAAAGTCATCATTGCTTTTTGTTATAAGTCATAAAACAGAGGTGTCGCTTTTGTTGTTGCATGGCAGCAAAATAAATGTTGACATTGCCTGTGCCTGTGGAGGTGTGACGCTTCCCTGGAGGCCACAGCTCTTATTCAATTTATGTTGTGTACCCCAAAATGACAAATTAGCTACAGAGGGCTTTACAATCTGTATGGACTGTTCAGACCACGTCACGTTAAGCCGGCTACATTTGAAAACCATCTTTTTCTTCTGTGGCTGGAGAGCAGGACAGAGATGGACGTCCGACCAGCTGAGGCTGAAGTTGAGAAGAACTTGACTTTGAGCTGCTTTTCTATTGTTTTGGTGCTACAGTGACAACTGACCCGAAAAGCATGTGGTTTTTACTCACAAACAACATTTTCAAATGTATCCGCCTTAGTGTGG
Source organism: Cyclopterus lumpus (assembly GCF_009769545.1). Taxonomy (NCBI): domain Eukaryota; kingdom Metazoa; phylum Chordata; class Actinopteri; order Perciformes; family Cyclopteridae; genus Cyclopterus; species Cyclopterus lumpus. Next base: position 1,504,024 of record NC_046982.1, on the reverse strand, counting down.
ACGTCATACAAGTCTTTTTAGTTTTTCCCCACCAGATAGGACGTTGGTGCGCCTGTACTCATCACGGTCTCCTCCATTTGTCACCTCCAGGTGATGAGTTCCACCAATGGGGAGCTAAATACAGACGACCCCACTGCAGGACACTCCAACGCACCAATCACAGCCAATGCAGAGGTGGAGGTGGCTGATGATACCAAGTAAGGACACACGCACACACACACACACACACACACACACACAAGGCCGTGGCTCATTAGTAGAGCGGGTCGATCCCCGGCTACACATTGTCAATGTATCCTTGAGCAAGACACTTGACCCCTAGTTGCTCCCGTAGCTCCTCCCATCAATGTATGAATGTTAGTCCTGATGGGCAGATGGTAGCTCCTCCCATCAATGTATGAATATTAGTCCTGATGGGCAGGTGGTACCTTGCATGGTAGCTCCTCCCATCAATGTATGAATGGGTGTGAATGGGTGAATAATGACAGGAAGTGTTAAAGCACTTTATTCATTAACCATTTGTACAAACAAGTTCTACTAGAATAGAGGTGTAGAGAAAGGCAACACCTGCAACTCTTCTTTGAACCATTTTGCAATTCCAGGTAAAATATAATTTTGATTAAACAGAAAGCAGGTAAGTTTGCTCTGACTTCCTGTGGCTCTGACTTCTTCTCCTCTCAAAAGCAGTGCTTCAGGAAGTGTTAACTTTGCACTAAAAGAAGCGCTTTCTGTTTTGTTTTTGTTTTTTGTAACATTTATTATTAGATCATATTTTTCCAACTAAGTCACGCCGAAGTAATTCAGTGAGCCCAGAAGAAAACCACTTAAATTGAGAGATCTATTGTGTGAAATAACGAGACATGGGACTGATCCGAGCCAAAATCGGTATTGGCTTCCAATACTGAGGGAATCGGATAGCGGACTGAGGAAACCGATACGTAATAATGGTGGAGAATGTTAGCCTGTTAGCTATGCTGGCTCCGAGGCCAGAACAACACATCGCTACCTAAGAGTTTCAGTCATTGGTGCAACCACGTGTTCTGGGTTGGTCAGCGCTCACGGGGCTCAGTCAGGACTCGCTCCAACGCTCAGCTGGAGTGCACAAACTGACACCTGCTGTTCAAACGGATGGTGAGAGTCTCAATAAGCCCTTCAGCATTCAGGCTACTGCTAGAGGGTATTAATAATCTAGCTGGTCGTACATGTACCGCCATGTACATTGTGGATATTTATTTACTTTGCACTTCTCTTTTCCTTTATGAAGGAGCTGTCGGTTTGCCGTTGCACGCCTCCTCATTTCAGGAGTTGCCATAACAAGTTGCCCGACCTTGACTGTTCAGATGAATAGCTTTGGAATACATTTCAATGTATTATTTGTTTGTTGTGCTCGGAGTTGCATCTGTATGGGCAGGTAGAGGATCCCATCACCCATAGTAGACCAAATCTAGTCACTCTAGTGTAGTTGTCAATATTTTCATTTGTATCTTATTTGATCAAGTGCATGCTGCAAACATGGGTACTGATTTGAATATTTAAAAAAGCATTATTGTTGCTGGTAATGGTTGGTAGACTCAGAACCCCCACAGCCAGTGTCCTGGCTGCAGCCGCCTCAGATGAATGAAGCACTATTAGTGTTCATTCTATCTCTATCTTTCTTCATTCATTGTACTACACAAACACAGTTTCATTCTTCTTATTTTAATCATCATCCTTATTGTTATTGCTTTGCTGCATGAGAGGTCCAACCAGAGTGTACACGTTTAATTCACAAAACTCGTCGTTGCTTCAAATACATGATGGCAAAAGAAAAAGTATTTGGAGGAGAGCAGTGTGTTAATGAAAGACGGTGTGTTGCAGGTGCTGCTGTTTCTTCAAGAGGAGGAAGAGGAAAGCTCTCCAGAGACACAAATGAAAACCAGAGGGGAGAGAGAAGCCCTGGTCCCTTTGTGGGTTCTCTCTGTCTCTTCCTCTTCATGTAACCCTCTCTTTCTCCCCCCCCCTCAGTCCCCCTCTGACCCTCCTTCCCTGCTGTTGGAGGTCCTGTAGTTTACCTTGAGTCGGCTGGACTGGCTGGGCCACCGGGCAGCAGGATATGTTTGCTAAGCTGATCTACTGGTTTCTACTGGTCTGGAATGACCGGACTGGCAGAGTGTTTGCGGTTCCACCTGGGAGCTTCAACCGTGGACTAGCTGCACCAGCGGTGGAGTCTTCTTGTATTTATGGTCACAAACTGAACTGAAACTGGATCAACCCAAACTGCTGGGGGGAACCAAGTGACTACACAAACAGTTGAGACTGTAAAAGGCAGATGATTGGCTTACAGACTGGATTCAGCTGGTTTACTGGCAGACAGGCTCCTTCTCTATTTTTAGTTTGTTTTGTTTATTTCTCCATTATTGACTGGAGAGAGTGTACTTCTGAGGAGATACAGAAGAGAGGACAACAAAAAAGATGGGAATCAATGAGACTGCCGGACCACACGTGCACACAAAACAAACACACACACACAGATATGTACAAACACGCTGCACACGTTCTCGAGCTCATCACAAAGAGACTTCATGGACAGAATGATGCAGCTCTCGCATATAGTCTATAACGTTTTTATTCTCTAGGGTCAAAGGAAGACACCGTGGGCGGCTTGGTCTATTTCCTGCAACAGACTGGGCTCAGTGTTCTTCTCAAACACATTCACCCTCAGAGGAGGAACCTCACAACCACCAGAATCAAAAGTTTAAAAAGATGTTTATGTGAAAACTATGCTTTTTTTCTGTTTTAATTTGTAACTAAAAAAAACTGTCTACAATTTGGAACCTGTGTTTTTATTTTCTGTCTTTATGCATTCAAAAAGTTTGTGTTTTGTAGCTTGGAGTGTGTTCCTCAAAATGTTTGTTTTTTTATAACTTGTAATTTTAATTTTCTGTTTTATTTCTTCCTCTTTCTCTCTGGGTTGGAAGATGGAAAGCCGGATAACTCCATTAAAAAAACAACCAAACAAAATAAAAGCTGATCTTTATTTAAGGGAATTGTTTCAGTATTTGATGTTTGATACATGTGCCTACGATGGATCATTTTAAAGCTTTATCCGAGACGTGTTGTTGGTCCCTTCTTGTGTAGATTGCAGTTGCCTCGCTTAAGAACAAATTATTGCCACACCAGAAACACCTGGAACGAGTGTCACGCTCAATGTCAGTGTCTTTAAAGTTGTCATATTAAACCCCTTTACCCAAATACATAATGAAAGTCATGGATGTTCTAAGCGCCTACAGCCGTGATTGTGAGGCTCCTTCAGTCACTGTCAAGGGAACCAAATTGTAGAATGGATTAATAATTGAGACAGAAAGTTGTTTTCTTGTAGTTTTCTGTCTCCAGTTTGTTGAACAATTCAATGGAATGAAATGGTGATTCAGGCTGATTGTCTGGTGAAGGGTATGTGGGCTGTTGCTCTGCTAGTGTGCACACGCTACGCTCAAGCTATGCAGATCCCCATCTTAGTTTAGGGTGTTAGCATGCTAACAGTTGCCGGCGTTCCAATGGGCAGTAAACAAGACCTGATGATGGTGCCACGACACCCGGTTGTTGTGAATGGATGTCATTCTGGATTCTTCTGCCCTCCTAGATGTTGTGGAAGATGCTGCGGGTCTTGGCCTCCTGGCTTCATCTTCTTTGTAACGCTTCTCCAAATCCAATCCCGGTCATCTCCCTTTATTCTCTGGACCATTTGGAAATGAGAGTTGTTAATACTTTGAAAAGAATTGCACTATTACCAAGTAAATATTAATAACAATGGGCAACCAATCCATGTTTCTTTCTGCCATCTTTGTTTTTCTGGCATATCAGTTAGCTCAGTAGGACATATAAATCCTTTGTATGTGTAGTGGCCATTTGTCCAATAAATCAAAAACAAACATAAATCAAATTGCCACTGACGCACCGTGGGTTTGTGGTTTACGCAGCCAAAAGAAAGCATTGTCCATTCAGGATTCCGTTTTTCTGATAATTTATTTAACTAAACAAAACAAACAAACCAAAGAACAAAGGAACTCCTAACGCTGCCTCTCCTGCACTGGTAAAAACCCATAGGCCTACCCAGGTGCATGCTGGTCCTGTACCTGCCTACTCCTACATATAACCACAGGTGCCCACAGTGTTACCCAATTAATGAACAAATGAACCACCAAAAGACTAAATATATCTAGACAACAACAATAAAGAATTAAACTAAACTAAAAACTATCACAAGAAAAAAGCTATTCTAATATATCAAAACATCTAACCTAAATAAGCAAACAACCTGAATGATTAACAATACTACTTGTCAATAAAACAACTAAATACTAATATCAATTAAATAGCTCCAACATTCCGGCCCCTAATTGTGCATACAATCACAATTACATACTATTCTCAAACGGAGCTATTCCTGCAACATACAATTCAATGGCAAACTAGGAAATATTAGGGACTATTCTATGTGCCATGCATTTAACCTTAAGTGAATCTTCTTGATGAACCTACAAAAAGAAAAATGAGAGAAAATAGAGGTAGAGAATGATAGAGGTAGAGAAAGCATTACTATTATTAGCAGACAGCTTTGTCACCGGCCTCTCTAGAATTCTAGTTCTTGTTTGAAGCCGCACAGAGCGCACCAGACCCTTTGCATCTGGTCTTACATCCAACACTTTTCCCATCATCCAAGATCCTCTTGGCGCTGTGGAGTCCGCAACAAGAACTATGTCTCTAGTAGTGAGGCTTCTTCTTGGCCTTGTCCATTTTTGTCTCTCTTGCATCATCGGTAGGTACTCAGAGATCCATCTCTTCCAAAACAGTTCAGCCATGTACTGTATTTGCTTCCATCTTTTCCTGATGTATAGATCATCTTTATCAAACATTCCTGGTGGCATGAATAAAATTAGAATGTGGTTTGGTGTGAGAGCTTCAAGGTCATCTGGGTCGTCTGACACTCTTGTAATGGGTCTATCATTTAGTATTACCTCAACCTCACAGAAAATGGTCTGGAGCCCTTCGTCGTCCAGAGTTTGCTGTTGAAGAATTGAGGTGAGGACACTTTTCACTGAACGAATCAGGCGCTCCCAGATGCCGCCTTGATGGGAAGCTGCTGGAGTGTTAAAGTTCCATTGTATGCCCTCCTGGACCAAAGACCTCTGAATTTTGCTATGATTCACAACAGCCAGACTTTCCTTCAGCTCTCGGTTGGCTCCAAAGTTTGTGCCGTTATCAGTCCTGATGGAGGCGACTGGACCTAGTCTGCAGATGAATCTCCTTACTGCATTTAAACAGGAGTCTGTATCCAATGTATAAGCCACTTCCAAGTGGACAGCACGACTGGTAAGACAGGTGAAAAGTACTCCATATCTTTTAAGAAGACTTCTTCCTCGCTTAACATTGATGGGCCCAAAATAGTCAACTCCAACATTTGTAAAAGGAGCTTTGTCAGGCAACACTCTCTCCTCAGGCAAGTCTGCCATCTTCTGTTCACCAAGCTTTCCTCGGTTGCGTCTACAAACAACAGTCAGATATGACTTTCCTGGCAGCAGAGTTTGCATTAATGATCCAGTACTTTTGCTGTAACCTGGACAACATGTGATTTCTTCCTGCATGTCCCAGCTGATGATGGATATGGCTCAGAATGAATTTGGATACATGCAGATCTTTTGACAAAATGACTGGATGTTTGGATTCTGCTGGCAATGCTGCTCTACTCAACCGTCCTCCAACTCTGAGGAGGTCATCATCCATGACTGGGTCCAGTTTGTACAGTGGACTTTCTTTGGGGTCGTTTTTACAGCCACCCTTGAGTGAGGCAATTTCAACTGTGAACTTGTGTTTTTGTACGTATTGAATGATTGATTTTTCTGCCTTTGTAAGATCTTCAGGAGCTAGGCTTTGTCCCTCGAGTGTGACTTTAAAGCTCTGAATTCTTCTTTCCACTTCTTGTTCCTGAATCTTTAGATTGTCCTTTCTGAGGCCTGCAGACGCACAAAACTCCTTTCTCTTCTGTCTCAATAACAAGAGCATTTCCTTGACCTTCAGAAACCAAGCCACAGATCTTTTTAGGCTAATCCAAGATGAAAAATAAGAGATCAGGTGGTTCGTGGAATTCTCCAAGTCCTTGATGATAGCATTCACCATTAAGTCCCTTTTGACTTCTGGGTCATCTGCTGAAATTGCATCAAGATCCACCTCTAGTTTAGGTCACGCCTCCTTTGACTTGAATAGAAATTCCGGTCCTTTTATCCATCTCCTGCTTTTCAGGAAATCCTCAAGCTCTTAATCCTCTTGATGCTTCATCTGCTGGATTCTCCTTAGAACCCACATATCTCCACTGATCCACATCGGCCGTTTCTCTGATAAAAGCGGTTCTGTTTGCCACAAAAGTGTGGAATCGCCTGGTTTCACTGGAGATATATTTAAGAACAGTTGTACTGTCAGTCCAAAAAACTGACTTCTCAAGTTTAAATTGCAACTCCTTCCGAAGCATTTTATCAACTCGAACAGCAAGAACTGCGGCTGTGAGTTCCAGTCGAGGAATTGTAGTCTGCTTTAGTGGAGCCACTCTGGCCTTCCCCAAGAGAAATGCAACATGTACTTTACAGTCTTTTTCCAATCTCACGTAGGACACAGTTCCATATCCAACTTGACTGGCATCAGAAAAGTGGTGAAGTTGGGCTGTAGCAAGGTCTCTGAAGTCTCTGGGTTTAATACAGCGGTCCACTTTGAACTCTGACCTCCTTCGGAGGTCCTCAAGCCAATTAGACCATGGGGTGGGGAATAGCGTCATCCCATCCCAAGTTTCTCTTACAAAGCTCCTGCAGCAAAAGCTTGGCTGGCATATTAAATGGGGATAGAAATCCTAAAGGGTCATAAAGTGAGCTGACCACTGACAAGATGCCTCTTCTGGTCTGTGGCTGTTGTCGTAATGAGGTCCTGAACTTGAATGTGTCAGTTTCAATGCTCCACTGTAGTCCTAGTGCTTGCTCCATTGGAAGTTGGTCTGTATCCAGATCCAGCATTTCTTTTGGTCTTGTGTCTACTGCGATTGACCGCAGTACTGCGGCTGTTGCTGATCCATCCTGAAAGATTGAACCCTCCTTTATGACAGAGCGTTCAAGTCCTTGATCATTTGTAGTGCTTCCTCTTCTGAAGCCATGGATTTCAGGCAGTCATCAACATAGAAATTATTTTTGACTGTATTTATCACTTCCGCAGGGAAATTTTGAACATTATCATCTGCAGTTCTCCTCAAAGCATAATTTGCACAACTTGGTGAGGATACAGCTCCGAACAGATGTACTTTCATCCGATACTCCAGTGGAGACTGTGCAGTGTCACCATCAGGCCACCAGAGAAAGCGAAGAAAGTTGATGTGCTCCTCTGAGACATGAACTTGATGAAACATGGCTTGGATGTCAGCCATTACTGCAACAGGCTCTTGCTTAAATTGGATGAGAACTCCAATAAGAGTGTTAGTAAGATCAGGGCCCTGCAAGAGCTGGCAGTTCAGTGATATCCCTTCATAAGTTGCTCCACAATCAAAAACAACCCTCAGTTTGCCTTTCCTGGGATGATAGACTCCATGATGAGGGATATACCACACCTTTCCATCACTTTGTTCTAGTTGATCAGCAGGTACCATCTCAGCATATCCTCGAGTTATCATGTTGTTTAGAAATGTGGTGTATTCATCCTTAAATGGGCCATTCTTATCCATTTTTCTTTTCAGGCTCCGTAGGCGCTGTTCTGCAACACAGCGATTGTTAGGCAAGACAGGATTTTCCTGTCTGAAAGGTAAGTCAATACAGTAATGGTCTCCTGTTAATACTGTTGTGGTGCTCATAACATTCATGAACTTGATATCTTCTCTGGACATTTCAATCTGCTCCTCTGATGATCTCTCATTAAAGTCATGGTTATACTGTTTAACCAGCATTTCTTGCAGATGTTCCACAGAGATTCGGTTGGCTGTTACAGCAGGGCAGCCACTCTTACTTGTACTGCTTCTGCCACGCAGTGGACCATTAATGACCCAACCAACTCTGGTTCTCACTGCATAGGGTCCTTCATCCTGGCTGTTTATCAGCTCCCAAGGCTCCATCACTTTTGAAGCATCAGTTCCAATTAGTAGCTCAACATCTGCATCAATGTCATGGAGCTTAACATCCTTGAGATAGGACCATTGATCAAGATCCTCCTGTCGTGGGACATTCAGTGTAGAAACAGGGATGGTCTTTTGAGTTAAAACATCAGGTAACTCAATGAAATCATTTGCACTCATGCCAGACACTTCAAGACCTGACAGCATTTACAACCTTCTTTTGACCCATTGTTCTCAATAGAATACTTGTTCTTTTACCCCTTAAGTTCAATTTTCTTGCCAAGTTCTCGGTACAGAATGTGCCTCACCTTCCTGGATCCAAAAAGGTATACGTCTGCACTGTTTTGTTGCCCCTCTGGCTCTTGACTTTGACTGCAACAATAGAAAAGATGGAATTATCTTCATAACCAGCCCCAATATGGCCACAGGTCTGAGACATTGCAGTTGAAACACTTGGAGGGCTCACAGACTGTTGGGGTTGATGTAAGGCTGTTCCTTTATCCTGCCGTTCTATATGAAGGACTCCTGGGTGCTTCTGGTGACACACATTGCAATCCAAGCGACTTCTGCAGTCTTTGCTTATGTGGCCTACTTTCAGGCAACCAAAACAAATACCCTGTTCCTTGATAAAATTGATCTTATCACGATGTCCTTTCTCTTTAAACTGTGGGAATTTATCTATCAGGTGACAACTTTTGAAGCAAAACAGACAGTTGTGAATAGAGAAAGACTTGGTCTTGTTTTCTGTATACGGAGTACTGACTCCTTCTTTTACTGCAGTAACATTGGTGGCAAAGCTGCTTCCCTTTTTCCTTTGTGTCAATTGACCAATGTTAGAGGCTCTCAAGTTGGTGGATTGTGAATCCTAAATGTTTCCAAAAAGTGGATCCGAGGCAATTCTGACCTGCTTTTCAATGAATACAACCAGATCATTAAACAGTGCTCTCCGGCCACTTCGCTCCTGCAGATCACAAGCAACATTTCTCCACCTTTCCCTTAATTTATAAGGAAGTTTCAAGATGATGCTCCTCATAATGGATGGTAGGTCCAGTTCCTTCATATGCATCATTTGCTCTGTTAGATTTGAGCATCCTCGAAGAAAGAGAGAGAATGATTTTAATATTTTAAGATCTTTACTTTTAACAGGTGTCCAGCTGAGAATCTTTTCCATATAGGCAGATGCAATTTTGTACTCGTTTCCAAAGTGCTCTGCTAGAAGACTTTTGGCCCTTTGGTATCCTCGTTCTGACGGTAAATGCCCACCAGGTCTCTTGGCTGCCCCCTGGTGTATTGTTCGAGAAAGTGTAAACAGTCACTCCAATTAGTTGTCTTCTCCTCCACTCCATTTTCAAAAGCTCTGATGAAAGACCTGTATTGAAGAGGGTCTCCATCAAACACAGGAATATTTCGTACAGGAAGGACAGAGCACAGATTTTGCTGAACCAGCAGAGCAGCGATGTCATTTTGTCTTTGCATAACATTTACAATATTTCAATTCAATTCAATTCAGTTTATTTTGTATAGCCCAATATCACAAATTACAAATTTGCCTCAGAGGGCTTTACAATCTGTACACATACGACATCCCTGTCCCAGGACCTCACTATCAATATCATTCTGATAGTTCTCAGTCAGAGTTTGGAGCCAGGAGGTTGCACACGTCCTGCTTGGTTTTCATTCACAGTTTGTGTGGCTGGCCTTTGCTTAGGCCTGACAACTTGTGGTTGAGTTATGGGATCAGAAACAGAAACCCCATGATCTCTTTCATCCATATCAACTAGAACAAAAGGTGTGGGCACGGGGACTTGATTGAATTGCTTTTTGAGAAGTGTTCCTTTCAAAATAAGAGTTCATGCAGTCCGAACATTTTGAGCCAGACTGTGATGAATTGATTTCCAAGACATGAAGCTTTGCATTTGTTACTGCCAATTCTGTATCAAGCTCCAATTGTTCCTTTTCTTTCCTCAAACGTTCCTCTTGATCCTCTATTAGATGTTTCCTTTTTACAGCAGCAACCCGCCCCATCAGAGCTGCCCTGTCGGCTTTAGCTTCAATGCGTGCAGATGATGTTGATGAAATCCGTGATAGCTGGGAGTGTGTCCTCACAGAGTTGACCTTTACCCTTGACACGTTAGAAGCACTATCTTCAGGGTTTCTCTCATCTGCGACACGCTGGTCGTTGAGGTCTTCATTTGGCTGCACATATGGTTGACCCATTTCAGACAGACAGCCTTTTACCTTTTCAGTGAAATCACAGAACGTTTTTCTTCGTGGTTCTTATTTTGCCTTGCAACTTCATCTTGTGGTAAAGGTAAGTTCACAAAAGATTCATGTATTTCATTTGCGTCTTGGTAACACGTGATGAACTTAGTAAGCTCAGCAGTCACTGAATTGACATTTTCATTTGATGCCATCAACGCACGTATGTTTCCCAAACACCTTTTGGCTTGTTTACATGTTGTACTCCTCTTTTGCTGGCACATTTCCGTGTAGAAGCCCAAGCCCTTGGAAGTTAATTGAATGTTCCTTTTCGCTGACGTCGATTCAACGTCACTCACCTCCACATCAGACATGTTGAACGCTTCTTCTAAACTGCTTGTTGCACAGCAATCAAAATCCGCAATCGGACATAAATACGGTTGAAGGGCAGCAAACAGAGTGCTCACTGGCCGATCCGATCCGTTTCATCACACACTGAAGTCGGGCTTTTACTCAATAAAAGCCGCTGATGGTGGTGCGCAGGTATTGCACAATGATCCTATGCAGCGATTCACCGCTGTCACTCAAACTTCACGAAACATGGATGTGAACAGCGACTTTTAAACTCCACTCGTTTGGCCGTTGTCCTCTACAGCGGTCGTATCACGTACCAGTTTCTTGTGAGAAGGTTGAGCTCTTAGTTCATCCGGTGAATACTACTTGTCAATAAAATAACTAAATACTAATATCAATTAAATAGCTCCAACAGTATGTATTTAAGAAATCTTTTTCTAATTTATTAGTTAATATGATTACCCAGAGACATTCAGTGGACCACAAGCTTATGCTTTGAGGGACGTTTGAGACGTCCTGAATGTGATGCTAACTGCTTGGATATGCTGTGACGGAATAATGTTGGCATTTTTTTGTTCATGAATATTGACAGAGCTCATGAAGCAATGACGAATAGTGGAAGAAGGTGAGGCTCTCAAATCTCGAATTAACGCTGTATTATGAAATCTAGACTTGATCTTCTCAGATGGGTTCGTGATATGACTGTTTTGGCCCAGTAATCCAGATAAAACAGTAAACCTGCATCTTCAAACTGGTCATTGGGTGTAGAATGAAAGTCATGGGATACACTTGTATTTGATCTTAAATGCCACGTCAACATGCATCTCAGCATTAATGCCAGCTGTGACTTGTGAGGCAGGCAGCTAATAACTTCCTGTTAAGATAACTCTAGTGCCCCTGAGCAAGGCACTGGATGTCAAACTGATGAAAAGGAGCTAGAACTGAGGGTGAACTTTTGCTTTGACATCTATGAAATATAACATTAAGTATCTTAGCCATTTTTGAAAACATTTTGACTAATACAAAATATATAGAATGATACCATTGCACCTATCTAATGGTGGCCAAATTGACAGTGATATATGGCTTTGACACTTTCAATATGTGACATATTTACGTAACTGCCGAAGTGATCTGGTGATGTCGCTCACACTGTTTCGATTTGTTACTCAATACACGATCTTTGGCTGTCACGTGAAGAAACCTACGGGGCTTCCGCTTTTGGCTGAGGGCAGCAGGTCCCCTATTGGTCAATCCCTCTGGTTGTTCACGCTGTCGTCATCATCATCAGTGCCCCGGTCTGCGTTGTTTTTTAACGGTACGTCTGTTTATGTTTGTTTCGCCAGATGTGTCCGGTGTAGCTGAAGCTTAACGGGGAGCCGCTCGGTGTTCTCCGTCCCGAGAGGGATTCACCTTCAGGCTGCTGCCGTTGAGCGAGATGTACGAAGAAAAAAGGCGCTCGAGTGGTTTAAATTCGGGGTCACTCAAAGGGGGCCAACCGACAGAACGCCGAGGAACAGCAGCTCGCGCTCGTTAAGTTGTGTCCACATGTCGCGTTAACGGGAGGGAAACCCCCGTTTAGTCCTCCGGTGTGCTTCGGCTTCGGTTCCCAGGACGCCGCCTCCTCCTCAGACGCTCCTCCTGGCGTTGACACTGATGTCGCCACTGTCACCTGGTCACAAGGAACCTGGCCCGAGATGCAAGGAGGCGTCTTCTTGTCAATGTGTAACTCTCTGAGCGGACAGACGCGGTGCTGAGTCACGGAGGTGACCCGAGACCTGCTGTGGTCCTGGAGCTCTGAAGACCTGTATCTGACTGCTGTGGTCCTGGAGCTCTGAAGACCTGTATCTGACTGCTGTGGTCCTGGAGCTCTGAAGACCTGTATCTGACTGCTGTGGTCCTGGAGCTCTGAAGACCTGTATCTGACTGCTGCTGCTTTATTGCGTTGGTTTGAGCGCTGTCGACGTAGCCGCTGAGGGCGCGTGCTTTAAGTCTGTTATCTCCCACGAGCCACGATGTCGGACACGGAGAGGTCTCTGCCAGCCCTCAAGAAACTCAGCTATGCGGTGGGCCACTTTCTGAACGACCTGTGTGCCTCCATGTGGTTCACTTACCTCCTGGTGTTCTACCACTCAGTCCTGGGATTCAAAAACACGTATGCAGGTAGTGTGTGTGTGTGTGTGTGTGTGTGTGTGTGTGTGTGTGTGTGTGTATGGATTTATGGATGCATGTGTGTGTGTGTGTGTGTTTCTGTCTGTCAATGCATGTGTCCGATACAATAACACATTAATAATCTTTGTGATGCTGCTAATGTCATTTAGTTTTTTAAAGAGACTCCACTATTCAGTTTACACTGGTGTTCATTATTTTATACCCATTCCTTATTTGTACAAAATTAATACAGTGAATTCTTTACCCTCGCCATGCATTGTCCTTCTCCGTCTGTTGTCGCACATTCATTTTGATTGTGTATAACTGACCTGTGAATGTCTGCAGGTGTGTTGCTGCTGGTTGGCCAGATAGCTGATGGCATCTGTACGCCTCTCATTGGCTACGAGTCAGACCGAACCCCTGGCTGTGGCAACTATGGCAAGAGGAAGACCTGGCATTTAGTTGGTAAGTCAGAGAGGTACGCAGCAGACTGCCCCACGCCATCCAACAGGGTTTACCCTCCAACAGTCACAGTTTGTACATCTAAATAAACTGTAAGGCCCATGGTAGGGAGTCAACATATTACATTTTTTTTCTTTATTCCGTGAATGCCCTGACTTTTTATCTAAACTATTGATATTTGTATTGATACATATTACATAATGCTCACATCTATGTAACCTTTAAAGAAGTAGTACTCGGTGAATGTTCTTCTGTGCTGGTCCTCTTTTCTGTCAGTCAGCTGTTATGTATATGCTCCCATAAAGGCTATTCATGTAACTTTTATTAAAACCTCCGGTTTGCATTATTCTCTAATGCCAAACTCTTATTGATCAAGTTCAGGTCAGATCAAGTTTTACAAGACTCCGTAATCACGGGTGGGGTTGATCTGTGCTTCACCGTGGAATGTCTTGAAAAGAGGAAGGATCCAAGTGACACGCATGGGAAGCTTCATCATAAACCGTCTATACAAGGTTGTGTTGGTCACAAGATGTCTCCTACTTCACTGTAAAGTCCATTCTCAGTGTGACCTGGAGCTAATTTACTTTCTTCATTCGACTTGAGAGCATGACTTGGCATTGATTTCAAGTCTGATTTTGGAATGCGGTCCCTCAAAACACTGTCCTCGCACTCCAGTAGCTCCAGCTTGAGCTTGGACCTGCTCTGCTTCAACGGTATGCTCGCACTCAGAGATTTCCTGCGTCAAGAAACGTCAGATGAAACGCTTACGTGGTGAAGCGATCCCTCAACCATTAATGCGTTCCACACTTTTTTTGGGGGGGTGGTGCAACAATTATGGCATCATTGGGCAACACATCCATAATGATGTTTCAGCATATGGCAATTCAAGTGGTCTGAGAGGAAACTAGACTTCTGCACCACCTCCTGGCTCCGTTTTCAGGCTTTAGGAAAGACTTTGGCCAATTACATTACATTTCATGTCATTTAGCTTACGCTTTTATCCAAAGCGACTTACAATAAATGCATTAAACCATGAATACAAACTCACAACAACAAGAATCAAGAACCATGTTCATGTTATCAGAGCGCTAAACTGTTAGAATAATGTAGCAAGCTAGCGCCTCGACTCACGATAACTAGTACTAGTACGAAAGGAATGACAGTATTAGTAATGAAGGACTATGTATGAGATGAATGACAGTACTAGTACATGAAGGACTATGTATGAGATGAATGACAGTATTAGTACATGAAGGACGATGTATGAGATGAATGACAGTATTAGTACATGAAGGACGATGTATGAGATGAATGACAGTACTAGTACATGAAGGACTATGTATGAGATGAATGACAGTATTAGTACATGAAGGACTATGTATGAGATGAATGACAGTATTAGTACATGAAGGACGATGTATGAGATGAATGACAGTACTAGTACATGAAGGACTATGTATGAGATGAATGACAATATTAGTAATGAGGACTATGTATGAGATGAATGACAATATTAGTAATGAAGGACTATGTATGAGATGAATGACAGTATTAGTAATGAAGGACTATGTATGAGATGAATGACAGTATTAGTACATGAAGGACTATGTATGAGATGAATGACAGTATTAGTACATGAAGGACTATGTATGAGATGAATGACAGTATTAGTACATGAAGGACTATGTATGAGATGAATGACAGTATTAGTACATGAAGGACTATGTATGAGATGAATGACAATATTAGTACATGAAGGACTATGTATGAGATGAATGACAATATTAGTAATGAAGGACTATGTATGAGATGAATGACAATATTAGTAATGAAGGACTATGTATGAGATGAATGACAGTATTAGTACATGAAGGACTATGTATGAGATGAATGACAGTATTAGTACATGAAGGACTATGTATGAGATGAATGACAGTATTAGTACATGAAGGACTATGTATGAGATGAATGACAATATTAGTAATGAAGGACTGTGTATGAGATGAATGACAGTATTAGTAATGAAGGACTATGTATGAGATGAATGACAGTACTAGTACATGAAGGACTGTGTATGAGATGAATGACAATACGAGTACATCCCTACTCTGGGGTACCAATAACAATATGTTGAAAGGTTATTATGTATTACCCCAGCTTTAAGCCTCAGTGAGTCACTTTTGTGTGTGTGTGTGTGTGTGTCAGGTACACTGAGCGTGCTGCTGTCATTCGCCTTCATCTTCAACCAGTGCCTAGGCTGTGGCTCCCTCACCCCTCAGTGGGCCAGTCTGACCTACTTCATCCCGTTCATCATGGTGTTTCAGTTCGGCTGGGCCGCCACTCAGATCTCCCACCTGGCTCTCATTCCAGAGCTTGTCACCTGTGAGCACGCTAAAGTAGAGCTCACTGCATACAGGTGGGTCTTCTGTGCAAAGATAGTGCACCTACCGAACAGTACACATGCAAGGTCATCTACAGATCCTGAGTGTGTGTGTGTGTGTGTGTGTGTGTGCAGGTATGCATTCACAGTGATAGCCAACATCACAGTGTATGCAGTGGCTTACCTGCTGTTCCACATCCAGGCCGGTCAGGATGACGACCCGCTCAGTGAGGAGCTCGGGCCACAAGATATCAACGTCTTCCGGGTGAGGAGTTCTCATCGACTCACACATGGCACTTTACAGCGTTCAAGAGTGGGTGGGGCCACAGAAAAGCACCAGGCGTAGACAGACTCTTACAAATAAAGGTGCCAACTAAAACCATGTAGAGCAGCCATGTCAGACGGCTGCTAACCTCAAAGAACGTGGCAGACTCTGAAGAGGAGCCACTCCCTGTACAGATATATGGTTCACACTGTGCCTTTTTAAGCG